>NC_043964.1:47617596-47917596 GCF_902148855.1 Sphaeramia orbicularis
ATAAGTAATAGAACATAAGTCCTACCTCCTCATTTCACCGCTGAAGCTTCATTTAAATGCGTAAACATTTGCAAGTTTAATTTTCGCTGCAAAACTTAAAATTAAATTTTGCTAAAAAGAAATAACGTCAATAAATTAACTGGAAGAGGCTTTAATTTCATAGACAGTTAATTACTCCACCAAGAGTGTTAATAACGCAGTATAACGCCAGCAGTGAAACTGAAATGAATCAGCGATGAACTGAATAGTGTGTGCATGCGTGTGTGTGTGTCTGCCTGTGTGTGTGTGTGTTTGTGTGTAGGACAGAACATTTGTTCATGTGTTTGCTGCAGGCCTGATGTTCAGTTCGTCACCATTCCTCGGACTTTACAAGGAGTCATAAACGGTCATAAAGCCATAAAAGAGGGGAGGTCTCTCTCTCTCTCTCTCTCTCTCTCTCTCTCTCTCTCTCTCTCTCTCTCTCTCTCTCTCTCTCTCTCACACACACACACACACACACACACACACACACACACACACACACACAGAAGAGGGCTGGAAAAGGAGCCATAAAGCTATAAAACAGCAGCCTGACTCCTTCAGCTTTAATTGTCGATAATCTCTGAAGTTTCTCAGATTCCTGGAGTTCCTTCAGAAGATCTCAACTGTTTACAGTGCAGCCCAATCACTACTTTGCACCAGTCTGATTTACTGCGTGTATGTACAGGATGGCGCACTAATAGCAATTATCCTGGCGTAGTTGGGAGCAGAAGGCAGGTAATTTCTATTTAACTGAGTGTGTTAAAACAAAAAAGTCAACTGTGGTGTGTTTATGCCATTTCCGCAGATACTGTAAAGGCCTGCTATTATTACTATTATCATTTTACGGTAATAACCCTAAAAAATAGCAACGTGTTGTTGTCTTCTAATGGTTTTTGTCCTGGCTTTTATTTAATTCATACAAAACTAAATTCTGTCTTATTACGGTGAGACATCACGTCCATCATTATGGAGTAAAGTAATTCAACTGGGCCTGATTTAGAGACCCACGTAGTCCAGAAGTAACCACGAGAACAATGAAACCTACTACAGCAAACTAAAGGACTCAAGTGTGGCCGTATGGTTAAGAAAACAGGAAGCTTATTAACGGGAGGAAACCGCTATCGGCGGAGAAAACACAACAAACACAGACCGAAGCTGCTGCGACGTGTGACCGATGGCATGACACACACACACACACACACACACACACACACACACACACACACACACACACACACAGTCCGTGGAAGTAACAATAGTTAAGTGCTGCTTCCAACCCAACCGCAGATGACACCGTTTCTAGTCTTTGTTTCCGGTCTGGGGTCTTGTTCTGTTTATAACTCTCTGCCTTTTGGTCCCGTTTGCAGTCCTTCTTTATCCCAGCTGTAACACAAAAACAGCGATGCACTCATGAACAGTCGGAGACAGCCACAACACGCCGCAAGAAATAGTAGTTCACTTTTTCCTGCTAAAGTCTGCAAGTCACTCAGCTTTAAACTGACTTTTTCTTTTTTCTTTTTACTTTTATTACACTGTATGCACTGTATTCAGCTTGTTTTTTCTAATTTTCCAAATTGTCAAACTATGGATATTGCTAATCTTATTTGTGTTACGCTGCAAAACAGGGCAACTTTTCATTAGCTATGATGCCCTACGGTTAGACTATATAATTAACCTAACTTAACACTAGGAGTAATTTTTTGTTTAAAAAAAAAAAAAAAAAAAAAAAAAAAAAAAGTTTAGTTTAGAAATATCACAAAAGTCTGTTAAATACTGCACTTTCAGTTATACACTAGCTAAAGTAAGACGTGCCCTCCAGTTAGCTTTTGTTTTATTGTTTAGCACATTATTTTAAGTAACCTATATTAGATTAATATAAGTGTCAAAATTTAGTTGTGTAATATGCTTTGGTTTAAAAGTTTTTGTGTATAATTGTATTAACAATGCAATTGTTTGCAGTCCTACATTGTACATGTTTTTGTAGTAACTTAGTGTTACATGTTTACATTAATTGCTTGTCTGTTAAAGTTAAAACTACACTTAGCTTTTTCGCTTTTGGAAGTAGTCATCTACGTTTGTTTTATATCACCATTATTTTATGTAGATAAAATATTTGAATTTGAATTTTTATTTTGTCATAAGCCTTAATATAAGTACATTGTTTGTGTTTGAATAGATAATATACTTGCATAGTTTACTTAATTTTATAATAACTTTGTGCTGTATGTTCACTTTAGTTGTTATAAGTCTATTATAATACTCTGCAGGCTATAGTTAAAGCTTTCTACTTAGCTTGTTATTTTTTTTTAGAATGATTCATACCACCGTTATCTTAATTACATCATTTTTAAGGGAATTTTCGTTGTGTGATAGGCTTGGTTTTAAAATATATTGATTATATTTGTATCAACAGTACCTGGCTGTACAGCGGATTCACACGAATTGTGTTCTTAGGTTATAAAACTGTAGAGCGGGTTATGGATTTTGAAGTAGAATTTGATGTACAGTGTCTTACAGAAGCAGGGTTACTATCTGAAAACAAACCGCCAAGGATCCGTTTTAGTGGAAAGTATTGTAATGTTGTATAACACATATTAATGCAGCATTTGTCAGAAACACTAAACCTCACCTGCCTAAGTCTGCCATTCATTTACGCACAGAGTAAATATGTTGGGAACAGCACATCTATCCAGTCTAGACGTTTTAGAGAGACCGAAGTCACTTATAACAAGTGTCCATACAGTAACTTTGGCTCTAACTGCTACATGAGACAAGTCAATATATCACAACTTTGTCAGACAGAAGTATTCACCCTAACCTACGCTACCACTATTATCACGGTAAGACTGCACTAATACCTGGTGGCTGCATATGTATAATAATAGTATTACCGTCCTGTGTGTGTCCCAGGCTGGAGGCCATGCTTGTCCTGTTCCAACTGTTAATGCTCATTAATGATTAAACCACAGTCAGCTCCAACACAATGCTGCTGCTTCCCGTTCTCACAAAGCGGAGAGGAAACGGAGCGTCCTGCCCTGGAAAGAGACAGAGAGGGAGGGAGAGCTTAGAATGAAAGTTAAAAAAAAAAAAAAAGAGAGAGAGAGATTCCCCATTTGTCTGCGTGATCCTGCCCAGAAAGCCCAGGGTTGAGGATAAAACTTATTATCTGTCCCTGAACAGTGTTACTTTCAAAAAAGAAGAGCGAAAGGCATGTACGGAGCGATGGATGAGGGCGGGAGGGCAAAGTAAAAGTAAAAATAGAGTCTTTGTCTCTATTTGTCAGTCGGACTGTCTGCACTTCGGCCACGCAGACAAGCCAGAGCCTGTAGGGAAACTCAGCCAAAGACACAGACTTATTTATGGCTGCGGTTATTTTACGACCTTAGCGACACATATTCCGTTTGTAAGTGCGAATGAAAAGCAGGCCTTAACGCCCCCTTCCATTTTTTTCTGTCTTTCTCTCTGTAGATATCAACAATATTGTCATTTCTCATCTCAATAAGTGTAAGCTTATTTGGGTACTGTTTGCGTGTGTGGATTTATACAATACAAAATAGCCTATAGAAATAGGTTACATATTTGCGCACTTTACGTAATGAATTTCTTCACATACAATTCTTTGTCCATTTACTTAGGCTATTAGCCAGTGAAGTGATAAATGTAGATTAGATCAGATACAACTTTATTCATGTCACCGTGGGGAAACGGCGGTGTTTACAGTAGCAAAATACAAAAAAGTGCAGAAAGACAAGCAGAAACATTCAAGAGGGAACAGGAAATATAAAGGACGTGTCCAGGCCTTTGTACAAAAACTAATGGGTGGAAAAATAATTTAAACAAACTTAACGCACATTAAAAAAATGTTTGTTTGACTTGATATTTTCATACCTCTTATTATTATTATTATTATTATTATTATTATTATTATTATTATTATTATTATTATTATTATTATTATTATTATCAGCACTTTCTAGCTTTTAAACTTTGTTGCTCAAATATATTTTTATTATTTATAGGCTATGTATGAACACATTTTACTTCCTTACTTACTTCTAATCAGTGTCAGCCGGACTTGGGGAGAAATAAAGAACCCTAGTCTGCTTTTTATTTCTTTCCGGGAGCCTAATCAGTGTCACAGAAGAAGAAAATAATTCACTGTGCACATAGATCAAATAGAGCGGAGTCCTGCAGAAACTACTCATGGAGCAGTTTAATTTTAGTCCACACGTTATGGACCTCACCCAGTGCGGAATACAGGACAGACAAGGCGGCTTCATCAGGTTATATCTGATTAATATAATACTAATATCTACATAATGGACAAAATATCCTACATAGAATTGTTTCACTCCTTCAATAGACAAAAACGACACTCCCATTGTTGCGACCCCTCTTTATTACCCACCAACCTAAATGTACAAACACCTCAATTACAGCCTGCACAGTCCACATTTTCCTTTCCCTACTCACACGTGCATACAAACACATGCCCGGCGCGCGCTCCCGCTTGTGATTTACGCTCTCCAAATTCATTTTAATGCGGTCGGCATTATGTGCAAAGTGCCGGGAATATGTTTTATTATTTGGTTGCCTCTGGTGGCGCAGCAGCCACCCCCCCATCTCTTTCACACACACACACACACACACACACACACACACACACACACACACGGGCTTTCGTGCGTGAACGACTTGCTGGTTGTTATGAGTCCAACAACAGACGGAGGAAAGAAGACGCAAAGGGAGGGAAGAGAATCACTTTAACGCGCCGAGGACTCCGGCGCAATTGCGCAACCGCACACCCGGAACCGGAGGGAAGATTAGAAAGGGACTCTGAATGAGAATTAGGAAGAAAATGACGAAGGGACAGTGGAAGAGAAAAAGGTGGGGGTCGGTGGTTCCCAGACCCCCCCCCCCCTTCCTCCTCCTCTTCCTCTCTCCAACGAAAGGAAAAGGGGAGAACGAATGCCAGGCACGGAACCTTCCCATTGGTCAGTGTGGGGTCAGCTGGTCTCTGCCTCTCACATAGGCTACCCCCTCCTCACCCGCTCCTCTCCCCATCCCCGCTCCTCCGTTCAGACGCACACATACACATTGACCCCCCCCCCCCCCCCCCCCCCCCCCCAGCTCTCTCTCTCTCCCTGTCCCACACTGGCACTCAGCCACCCAGATACCCCCCCCCTCCCCCTCTTACCCTCACCCGTCTCACCCCCTCCTTCCAATCTGCGATAAACTAAGTGATAGCAGCAGCCCGTCGGACTGTCGGCTATAAAACACAACAAATCATAAAGTGCAGGCAGGGGAAGGCAGAGGAAGGAGGACGGGAGGGAGAACCGTTAGCCGTTAGCCGTTAGCTTCCTTCTACTCCTCCTTCTTCTTCATCGCGTGAACGTTGTTGTTGTGTTTGTCTCGTGCCCTCCTGTCCTCCCCTCTCCTCTCCTCTCCTCTCCTTTTCTCCTCTCTTTTCCTCCTTCGTCTCCTCTTCTACTTTCTCCCGATGAGTTCTTATTTTGTCAACTCCTCTTTCCCGGTGACGCTACCGGGAACGGGCGGAGGCGGGCAGGCGGCGGCGGCGGCGGAGTCGTTCCTGGGTCAGATCCCGCTCTACTCCTCCGGATACGCCGCAGACCACCCTCTCCGGCACTACCCGGGGGCGGCAGCCGTTACCGCCGCCGCTGTGGCTTACGGCGCCAGTGGTGGCGGCGTACACCAGGAGAAACCGTACCCGGCGTCCACTTACTACCAGCAGGCAGCCAACGGAGCGTATGGTGGGCACCGGGCGGCGGCGGGGGTCAGCGTAGGGAGCGCGACCGCCGCCGGTGCCTGCGACTACGCCACAGCAGCGGCGGCAGCTGCTGCAGCTGCGGCCACAAGTTTCTACCGGGACAAGGAGCACCCGTGTAGCCTCGAGGATCACCCGCTCGCGCTGAGCCAGGACGGCATGCACCGGAAAGCTGAGTGTGCGGGACTGAGTGGGAAGGGGCTTTTTGGAGAAATTGACGACAAGCAAGCGGCGTCAGCGCCCATTTATCCGTGGATGCAGCGGATGAACTCGTGCAACGGTGAGTTTCTTCTTCCTCCTTTTCCCCTGTTTCTTGCATATTTTATGATCCCCCGTCATAAAACTGACGTTTGTTTCCTCTGTCAGTCCCACTGCTGTCTTTCTACTCTTTTACTCCTTCCTACTCACCCAGCAGCAGCTTTATGATCCCGTTTGTTGCTCTGTCACTCAGTCATGTGTTCGGTATTTTATTGTCCGTCATAAACCGGAGTTGTTTGGGTTGTAGCTCCTGTTACTGTACGTGACCTGCTGACCGACGCTTCTACCGAGCAGAGGGGGATGAAAGTTCAGCGAGAGGAAAAGCCTGTCAGAGAATGTTGTGGGTGACAACAAGAAATAGATAAGGCAGAGAGATAAAAAGCTGAGCAGAAAGAAGAAACTTTACTCCTCCTCTGTCATGTCTCACTTTATTTTACACTTCCTTTTTTCTTGGCTTGGGCCATGGAATAAAATGTCAAGCATAAAGAACTCCGTACCTTTTGAAACAAGAATGCGTTTTGGTTTTTTTTCTAACAACGTTATCCAACTCCTGCTGCCTTTTCTATACTGTGGTATTATCTTGGAAATGGAGTGTGTGCTGTTAACCCTTCATCACAAACACCGTTATACGTTGTGCATCCATAATAAACAGATTAGATACTGGACTAATAATCAGGCTCTAAAATGCTGCCAAGTTCTGAAGAGGAAATAATCCTACTAATATTACACAAATATAATATACACAGGTCTGCCTGTTTTGCGCTAAATTGAGGAAGCCTCATATCTATAAACAAACCCGTAGTGTCTTTATGTAAAAGAGAAAAACGGCCTGTTGAAAGAAAAGTGAGTAATGGTGGATGATGCAGGGCTACTGTTGTCCAAAGTCTTGAAGCGCAATCAGATATGACAGATGAGGTGGAAACAGGCTCCGCCGCAAAGAAATATATAAGGAATAAAAACCAACAGCACCCTGAAAGACAGTTGAAGATGTAAATGGTATCTGGAGAGAGAACAGAGTGGCACAAGAAACCCTGCGTGTACGCACTATAATCCGGTTTGGCAGAGTTTTTATTTATGGATGTTTTAGACTCAGAAATTGGCTATGCGCCCTGAGCGCCGTGCCGCCCACCCCCATCCATATTCTTTCTGCCCTTTCCAGATCAATACAGAATCTGAGGCTGCTGAAGTGACAACACTGGCGATTTGTTTACCACCAGGGGCCAAAATATTCTTAGTGAGGGGGGTATATGAGGAGTCAGGGAAGCTGATCCCCACTAAGGAGGGGGAGAAAAGCAGCCTCTGAAATATTATCGGGACTGTCCTTAATATTTACTTTTATTATGACTATGAGTTTGGGCTGGAAAAGTAGGAACAACGCGTTTCTGTGTCCTGATCTGAAAGCTGCTATTCACCAGCAAGAGCAAATTAAAACCTTTCATTTTCAGATGTTTTCATTACAAGAAGCGAAGAGATCAATCAATAAGTGGGTAGTTATTTTTTTATGTTCCACAAAATGTTCAAATCATAAAACAGACTTTGCTTAAATAAATAAATAAATAAATAAATAAATAAATAAAATATGAGTCCATTTCTGTACCTGTGAGTTAAAGTGGTGTAAAGAGACTGGGGTTTATAGAATAGAATAGAATAGAATAGAGAAGAGTAGAATGGAATAGAATAGAATCGTTCTTTTACTCTTTTTACCCGTGGTTTTTACTTAGGTTAAAGTCTAACTGTCTTTGTCTCTGTCTTCAGGGACCTTCGGCAGTCCCGGAAGGCGCGGGAGGCAGACCTACACGCGCTACCAGACCCTCGAGCTCGAGAAGGAGTTCCACTTCAACCGGTACCTCACGAGGCGGCGGAGGATCGAGATCGCGCACGCGCTCTGCCTCACGGAGCGTCAGATCAAGATCTGGTTCCAGAACCGGAGAATGAAGTGGAAGAAAGAGAACAAGCTGATTAACTCCACTTCCTCCTCTTCCTCAACCTCCTCCTCCTCTTCTTCTTCATCGTCTTCCTCCACGATGAACGGCGGTGAGGAAGAGGAGAAACGGACGGAGTGAAAGTAAAAAAGGAGAAAGAAACGATGAAAAAAAATAAGCTGATGTGACACACAGAAGACGAAGAGGAGGATGGAAATATATAAGACATACTGATTAATCCTTCCCCTTTCCCCGTCTCAAAGTTCGTCCAGACGTGTGTGTGTTTGGTATGAAAACTGGGAAACGGTAGCCTATATTTTCTTTTATTCTCTTATACTTTACCTGAGTAAAGCTGAAACATGTCTAGCGGAAGGAAGAAGAGGATTCTCCTTTTTTCCAAAGCCCCCTTTTTTCCCGGGATACACCTAAAGTTCCATCAATTTGCTAAATGAGCTGTATTGTCTCTGTGTGGTCTGAAAATTGGCTACTAATTAAAAAAAAAAAAAAAAAGTTATGGCTCTTCAGAAAAAAAACACGTGATGGTGGAAAACATAAAAAATAAGATCATCCCATGTGTATTTAAAAGTAGGACAGTACTTATTGTTATGTAACTGAACAATAATTGTTACAAGCTGTTTTCACACAGAATTTACTGATGCATTCCAAAACAAGAAGAAAAAAAAATCCTATTGTTTTATTTCTTTTTCCATTTGTGTTTGTCTGTCACTCACTTGTTTTAAAGCTTTAGTAGACTTCGGGCTGTTTTCCTACCGAAAAAAAAAACAAAAAAAAAACAACAACTGTTTTCTTATTTTGTAAATGTGTATCATACCTTAAAATACGTACACACACCAAATGCGGGGAAGAAAAAGTTATTTGACAAATGTATGTATGTCATATGGTGTTCATATTTAAACTGTATAGAAATCGACAAGGGAAAAGCCACCTTGTGAGGTGAAAATAATGTAATGTGGGGGTAGGGGTGGGGTAATTTAACTTTTACAGCCATTTTAGTTTTTCAGTACGGGGGAGCGCGTGGGAGGGTTGTTAACCTACTGATGTTAGTCTCCAAACTACCTAAGGACGTTCAGGAAAGTGTACATTTTATGGATTTTTACATTGTTTGTTTAGGTTAGTGTTTTGTCAAGTAATTACGTATACTACCTATGAGAAATGTTCAATAAAATGTTAAAAATAAAAAAAAAATGTACCGAAACGTGTGGCGAGGGGTTCTTTTGGCTAAATGATTTATGCAGTGGACATTTAGGAGTAAAAGAGTCTTATTTTATGACTTAGTAGCTACGCTCTCACACGCGCGCCAAGAATCATAAACCTTTTAGCCTCTTTGGTTGAAGTGTGAAACATGCGCGTCCATATTTACGGCGCGCGAGGTGAGAACGAGGCCGGGGCCAAGTAGGCGCACGCGGCGGTCCGGATGGGGAGTGACAAGGGGCTCGAGCCGCCGCCGCTGCTGCTGGTGGAGGTGGTGGAGGTTGAACTAATTGATGACCAGACCCAAGGAGAGGGAGAGAGAGAGAGGGAAAGTTGACCTGTCCTCGAGCCAGGCCAGCCAGACACGTCACACATATACACACACACTTCAGCCAGACAAAGTGGACAATATCCTCGTGACCCCGTGAACTTTGTGTGTCCTCTGCGTGACCGGTGTTCGATTTTATCGGCGTCAGCGGACGGTGAGTTCACTGAGGAGGTGCGCGCCTGACCACAAAACGACTTCTCCCCTCACGAGCTTATGTGTCCTGAATAATCACCATTAATTAACGGAGAGCCTAACAGCGTTTCATATAACACATGGAACCCAAATAATATAGTATGACAAAAGCTAATAAGGCCACGTTTGAGTTGAAGTATTAGCCATGCTTGCTAATGTATAACTTACTTAACAATAGGCCTATTTTGTATGTATCGGTTAGCAATGCATTTTATTTTAAATATAGGCCTATTTAGTTTTTTATTTCGTTATTCAAGGACGCCCCTTTCGTACATCTGTATCTGCACTATCACTCCAGCTCAATGAATTATTTTTAATTTGTATTACCTTCTGAGTCCGACAATTAGCTATTTTCTAACTTAGCTGTAAAGTGAGAGTATGAATCAGCTATGTATGGATTTTGTATTTAAAGGACATATGCCCTTCACACATAATTTAGTTTATTTAGATATTGAAGGCATACTCTCTATTATTTGATACTTTTCAGCTCATATTTTGACTTTGATATTTGACTATTTGTTGTCTTTGATTATTTATAGCCTACATAATTACATTTTGAGTATGAGTTAGAAATGTATGGTCTAAACATTCAGGTTTTTTGGTTTTCAATATTCTTCTTGTTAATTTATTTGGTATTGAATTATGCTGCCAAGCTAATATATAGCAAAAATTATCAGCAAATAATTAAAACCTTAGTGACGAAATAACTAAAATATCCTTAATATTGCAGTGATCTGTGTTTGATGGAGGCAACGTTTGATTCAATATATTAAATGATTATTGTCAGGGTAATAAGCTTTGATAATCACTGTTGTTCTGCGGTGAGACTCACTTCAATAACAAAAGTAGATATGTACTAAAAGAGCTCTAAGTGTCAGGATATTATTTTGTGATTGTTATTAAGCACTCTAAATACAGCAGGCTTGGTTTGGATTCCTGTTTAGTTACCAGCCCTTCCAGGGTTGGCAGTTCAATTCCTACATGCAGAATTTGGGCTGTACGATGAAATGTGTATACTTTGCAGATGTTACATGCAATGTACTAAACTGTGACCAGTAGGGTTCATTTTACTGACTGGCACACACTGACTACGCTGGTTATTTATTTCCTCCCCTATGGACTTTTGTGATCTCTATTTTGAATTCCATGTTTGTTTCTCCAAATTTCTATAACTATGAAGTCAATGAGAGTTCAGTTACACAGATTACAGACTAAAGGGGAAAAAAATGCTGTATTACAACTGGAATTTGTATACTAAAATCACCAAAAGTGCTGCATGTGTTCACTCACGGAAATGAGGATTTAAGTGTTTTATAAAATACTGTGAATTGTACTCACATTTGTGTGCTGCATAGTTCCCATTCAAAGGAAGATTGTCTCCTAAAAAAGCTGAGAAAAATAAGTTCTTAGCTTCAACTAATGTACTGCTCTCTGCTAACTTCAAATTCTATTACATATTGACTGAGACCCACCAAAACATTGTGAAAAACAGAAAACAAATGTTCAGAAGTGAAAGATGGACTCTGGTGTTGTGAGGACAAGAAGGTATTTCCTTGTATATTCTCTTTACTACAAATATTAATTAAACTTAAACACTGATTTGTGTGATATGAAAACATGGATTATGCCCTAACTCAGTGGGCCACTTCATATAACAAATATTCAGTGAGATGGAAATCTATATTTGACAAGAGGCGTGTGTTCAGAAGTGTGTGCCAGCTGGGTCAGTGCCTCCCCGTCCATTGCTTGCACACTTTGGTTCTAGAGGTTCAAGTTTTGTGCCCCTTTCCCCAGGTTTTGGGGCAACAGTTGGATGACATTCTGTGATGTTTAAACTCTAGCAACTAAAATAATTGTGGATTTTAGACCCCTGTTGCTGCCTGCTGACTTTGTTCTTTTTGTCCCTGTTATTCTGGAATATTCAAGATGATTTCCAGCCCAACTGTTGGTTCTTTTAGCAATGCTCAGCATGCAAGCAGCTGAGAGTCTGAAATGTGGCCTGCAGCTACACACGTATGCATGCATGCACATTTATGCAAAAACACTCTCAAAGACAAGGTATTCATTTATATAATTTTAAACAAAAAATTCTCCAGTCTTATGTTACAGACTTTGTGCTGTTCCACATGTGCTCCTGCTGGAGTGAAACATGCTGATTGCATGTTGAGGCCCTCTACACACACACACACACACACACACGCACACACACACATAGGGAGTCCTGGCTGAAAAGCATCCCTACTCGAGGAATCAACAAATCATAAATCAGTAGATTTCCATCCAGTGTGGACACAGAGATCAGGTTAACATTGCTCCTCTGCTGCTGGAAGGGTGGCTGCAGGGAGGGAAGAGGAGGAGGAGGACTGAGACAGACAGGCCAAAGAAAGAGAGAGAGAGAGAGAGAGAGAGAGAGAGAGAGAGAGAGAGAGAGAGAGAGAGAAAGAAAGAAAGAAAGAAAGAATATTGGATTTGTCTTGGTAGGCATTACTTGGTGACTTGGTGAATCCAGTGTTTCGCTATTTGAATGCATGTGTGTGACAGTGAGTTGGTTACTGTGGGTTAGCTTTTGGTCACTCTAACAGTTTACCACCAACATACGCGTGCATAACGAAAGATATTTGAAACTCGACAGTACAGTATTTTCCAAATATGTCTCTGGTGGTGGATGATGGATGCAAACAAGGAACACCAGTGGCAATCAATCAAACCATCAGAGATGTTAAACCTCTTGGATAATAAACACATTTTGACAGGGGTAAACAAATATATTAAAGATGTTCACACACAGTAAATGAAGTCTTTGTTCATGCTGTTCTATTTTAGGTCGAGAATGTAATTATATTAAAGGCCTTATTATAGAGAATTCTACATCCTTTGTTAATTTTGTTACTACTGTTAACTGTTTGACATACCAAATGTGAACTGTTTGACTGTTATTGCTATAGTAACAGTCAGTTAAACAATACAGAAACCAATTTATTATGATTTGAGATTTTGTTAATTTTTGTTTTGTTTTTTTAAATGTTGTCATACACAGTTGCTATAATGGTACACTAAACTTTAGTCATTAGGTATTAATTGTCCTCTATTCTTTTATGGGCTATTTACACTACTAAGACCATTGTTGCCGTATTGACATTTGTTTTACCAGTATAACAAACTTATTTTAGAGATTGTTTCAGAGTTGTAAATGGGCCTCCCTTGGTGTAACGTGTGTTGCTGTAGCTTTCCCCCTCTAAATTGATTTTACCCTTGCATATTTTAATGCTGAAAAAACATTTTACTGTTATGTTCTAAATGTCTATTTCTGCATCTCTCCCTTTTTCATGTTCTTATCATAAGGAACGGTTTATAAAATTACAAATAACAATCTGGTTTCTTCAACAGTCAGTCAAGACAACAGCAGACATTTTAAACTGGTAAGAAATAAAAATTTAACATTTATTAAAATAACTAGGGCCTACTAATAATTAGTTGTCAGTTATTGATGATGTTGCACAAACAGAACCACAACTGCAGTGTTGTTAAGTAGCGTATATGAAAGTCCTTTATTGACCTACCCGTCATGCTGGTTATAATAGGTTAATATTAACAGGAAGCCAGAATTTCTTATTTTTAGCTTGTGTTTTTGTCACATATATTCACTCTATTTTACCTAAGGGTTGTTCTTTCTTCTGTGTTTAATATTCCACAATTAACTGAATTTGGATGGTTTATGTTTACTGGCTCCTCCATAAAGGTCAATGCACCGGCCCGATGATGGCACACATACAGGGGAGCAGAAAGGAAAAAGGGGGTGGGAAGAAGGGAAGAGGAACATTTTATAACAGCTCTCTGACTTTTTTTTTTTGGAGTCGACTTTCTCCCTCTTCAACCCTCTGACTCCTGTTTTAATGAAGTGCAATAAATTATGTCTGCAGTAGGTGGCGCTCTGAGCTCACCCCCGGCACCTCCAGCAACAGGAGGAGAGAGAGAGAGAGAGAGAAAGAGAGAGAGAGAGAGAGAGAGAGAGAGAGGGGGGGGGGGGGGGGAGCCTCCCCCGCCCGTCCCTTCATCATTAGAAACCTCAGAGCATGAATTACCTCTCCAAAGTCATCGGTGAGAATTTACGACTGGTCAACAAAAGCACGTGACCGCACCCCCTCCCCCTTCTCTCTCTCTCTCTCCTCCCCTCACCTCACCCCTCACCTCCCCCATCACACACACACTATCCAACACACACGCACACACACCACCCCACCCCCATATTTGGACGGCGCATACATAGCTAAAAACGAAGTACAGTGCAACGCCATAATTCACTAATACATCATAAATCGTTGAAAGTACCCGCGTTATAACGACCAAGAGAAATATAACAAATCAAGCGCCCCTTAATACTCAACTGTAAGCCTGCAACTCTCTAAAACAACCTAAATGAGCTCTTACTTTGTAAACTCGTTCTCGGGGCGCTACCCAAATGGCCCCGACTATCAACTCCTAAATTATGGAGCCAGCAGCGGCGCAATGAACGGCGGGACGTTTAGGGACTCTTCCACCGCCACTATGCACCATGCAACGGGCTCTTACGGCTACGGCTACAATGGCATGGATCTGACCGTCAGCAACCGTGGAGGAGGGGTGAGCGGCAGCAGCAGCGCCGGCGGCACCGGAGGACACTTCGGTGGCGGCTCGGTCGTCGGGGACTCCCGGGGTTTTGGATCCCCGACCACAGAGAGAGGCTTCAGACAGCCCTCCAGCTGCTCCCTCGCCGGGGCAGACTCCCTGCTCCCACCCGGGAGTGGAGACACCAAGCTGGCCGCACAGAGCTCGTCCTCCCCGATCTTGGATCAACCAGGAAGCGGTAATCTCAGCTCTCCAAACCTGTCCACCTCCTCCTCCGGTGGCGGCGGCGGTGGCACGGCGCCGCGCTTCACCGAACTAGATGACGCGTCTCCAGACACAGACGAAATGCACCAGCAACAGCAGCACAACCGGGACCACGGCGGTCACGGCGGTGGTGGCAACGTGACGCCCCGGACCGGACACCCGCAGCCCGGGCAGAAACAGGATGGAGGGCCGGCCGTGTCAGCCCCCGGCAGCACGACGGGCAACGAGGGTCAGCCACCACAGATTTTCCCCTGGATGAGAAAGCTGCACATTAGCCATGGTATACGCTGCTCTTGTGTTTACACCTTATTAGCTCTGTATCATAAAAGTTCCAGGGCGGTTATATTCATAATAACGCTGGAGTCAATTTATTCTTTCCTATATGTTTGGACACATGGGGTTGGTGACAGTTTAGTGCTTGTCGGAGCTCCATGGTGCTTCTTTGTGTCCACAATAAACATTAGCAGACTTATTGCCACTTTGATTTGATTTACCTCGACTGGCTGCTTGAGATGAGCTGAGCTGACAGACAATCCTTGAATTTTGTGCACAAGGCTGCGTCAGTTTTTATGTTTTCTGTCAAAAAAAAATAACAATAATAATCGTAGAGTTATTTATACCTCCCTGAACAGTGCAAACGAGCTCTTTGATATTTTCCTGGTATCTTTATTTTAATATCTGTCGTTTAATTTAATCGGAATTATTTGGAGATCAAAAAGCAGACAGCTGGCCACCCTGTGGTCAGCAGCTGAGATTATTTTATTATATTAGCATGTTTTCTTGCTGCATCAGGGTGCAAGTAGTTAGCAAAAAAAAAAAAAAAACCTCTTAAAGCCAGGGACGCTTGTCTCTGTCGCTTTTACTCAATCGATTTTTATCCCCAGTAATTTTCTTTTCTTTTCTTTTCTTTTCTTTTCTTTCTTTTTTCTTTTTTTCTTTTTTCTTTTTTTTTTTTTTTTTGTTATTTTTGCAAATTCCACAAAAGTGTCATAAATCTGTCAGGAGGAGATGCAAGCCGGGCAGCAAAGCCTCAACAGGCTGCAGAAGCACAGGCAGACAGACAGACAGACAGACAGACAGACAGAGCCGGGTGGGAGAAAGGAAAAAGAAGAAAGAAGGGGGCCAGGAAGGCTTTGGAAGCTGTTGCTCCTTTGAAAAGTGAAGCTTTATTACGTGTGGGAACTTTATTACAGAGGTGAGGCAGAGGCCGAGGCAATAAAACCCTGAAGGGAGTTGGAAAGAGTGAAAAGAGGAGGGAGAATACAGGGTGATAACGAAGAGAGTAGCTGAAAGGAGAGACAGCAAAGTGACAAATAAAAGCTAAATATCTTGGGTCTTTGCGGAAAAAATAAAATGCGTCAACTGATAGTGAGGGACTAATCGACGCTCGTTTTACAGTTTGAGCACGTTGGTTCTGATAAAACTCTAGGTCTTTGTAGTGTGTGTAAATGCACGAGGCAACAGAGCAGTAATACTAACACCTGTAGCTACTTTATACTTAATGCAGTAAACCTGCAGAAAACGCCGCTTGGAAAGGCTTCATCCAAAGCTGTTGAGCAAAGCCGTTGGTTTTCATGTAGTTTGGTGTTTTGTTCGCCTACTGTCAATTTTTAATTCGTCGTCAGACACTTGTTATTTTTTCACCGAAAACAAGCGACTCACTGTCTGTCCAAACCCCCCTCACCCCCCTACTCCCTTACTTCAGATATGACGGGACCCGACGGGAAACGGGCCAGGACGGCGTACACCCGCTACCAGACGCTTGAGCTGGAGAAGGAGTTCCACTTCAACCGGTACCTCACGCGGAGGCGGCGGATAGAGATCGCGCACGCGCTCTGCCTCACCGAGCGCCAGATCAAAATCTGGT
This sequence comes from Sphaeramia orbicularis, assembly GCF_902148855.1. NCBI lineage: Eukaryota > Metazoa > Chordata > Actinopteri > Kurtiformes > Apogonidae > Sphaeramia > Sphaeramia orbicularis. The sequence goes on from NC_043964.1 coordinate 47,634,051, forward strand.
TCCAAAACCGGAGGATGAAGTGGAAAAAGGACAACAAACTGAAAAGCATGAGCCTGGCAACCTCCGGTAGCGCATTCCAACCCTGAGCTAAACAGCAAAACAAAACAAAAAGAATCAACCATTCATCCGTCCATTTCATTGGAGAGGTTCTTATCAAAACTGGGCTTCCCTGGAGGGAAAACAGACTGACCTGCAGGAAAAAATAAACTTGAAGAAAAAACAATAGAAGACCATAAAATGGAGTAAAATATAAATATATTAAAAAAAGAAGAAGAAGAAAAAGAAGAAGAAGGAGACGGTGATGAAGAATATGAACACGAGATTCCAAATCTAGACTAATAGGAAACTATTACAAACTGAGTACTGTACAGCAGCGCAGCACTTTTTTATTTGTCTGGCATGTTTGGTGTTCTAGGGCAAAGTAAAAAAAAAAAGAAAGAAAAAAGAAAGAAAAGAAAAAGAAAGAAAGGGAAAAAAACAACAACTGTGGTACTTGCTCTTGTAAACAAAAAACCGTGGTGTTCCTATATGTTGTCGTCATTTAGATGTTCTGGAACAGAAGGACAGGATGAAAAACACTACCTATACTACATTTCTACCTTGCGTCCTGCCTTACAACCTATTCCTTACCCATTGTTTAATGTCTAAATATCGTTTTATGTGTAAACTGTTTTGTAACTGAAAGAATGCTTTCTAGAAATGAAAGCCAGATAGCATGTGAGCTCTTACTGCGGTATTGTAAGTTATTTACTGCCAATTACGTGTATATGCTACTAGTTTGCCCTCCCCCTCTTTCTATTACACAAACCTGTTCAGTTTATTTTTTTTAAGTTAAGGACTCCGTGAACGTGTGTACAGTGTGTGTCTAAAAGCAAATCAGCCCTGCCTACATCTCTGTATCCATGATGGTGTGTATAGCATTATTATTCAAAAAGTGTAACTATATAGGCTATATTATTGTTATTATAATTATTGGATCTATGTGTCCAAAAAGGTTGTACATACATATGTATTGACATTTTTAAATGTGACCAGTTGCTTATTTGTAGCTGTAGAAGTGTGAGTGGGTGCGTGTTTGTGTGTGCGCTTTTGCGAGCGTGTGTATATCTCATATTATGAGGACATACATTTGTTTACGCCGTCACTTGTGGGGACAGTATCCACGTCCCTGTTTGTTTAAATATGAGTATACGGTTAGGGTGAGGGTTAGGTTGTGGTTAGGGTAGGTAGGACATGCGTGTGTGTGCGTGTGTCTGTGGACGTGTAAGGAACGGCTACCGTCTTGTAAGGCCTGTAAGCTTTCTGTAAATGCCTTTTTTGTATCTTGGAAGTAAAATAAAAGCAACAACAATAAAGAGTTCCTTGTACTCGTCCTCAGCAGACAGACTCATACCCAGCTTCTTCCAGTGGCCTTCAGAGGCATGTTCTTTCACAGAAAATGTTATGGATTCTTTAGGATGACCTCATTTGTTTGAGGCTTTCGTTTTTTGTTTTTGTTTTTTAAATTATAATTATTGTACCAGTTTTCCGTATTGATTTAGTGTGAGATTTCACATGCAAATGTGTTTTGGGAGGACATCACCTGCTTATCTGTCTGGATGTACTACTAGGCTTAGGTCTCAAACCTCCTACGTAAAATTTTCCAGTTTTTCATCCACGCTTGTGCAACCTGATCTGATACAAAGTTACTTAAAAATAACCCCAAAAAAAACTCTACATTGCTTTAGGACATAGTAGGAAAACCGAACTACATCACAGGTAAAGCCTCATTACATAAACCAAAGGCCTCTCCCTCATTCTCAGTTTAGGCCTCGCTTGAACCCTCAACGCAACATTTAAAAGGTGAGAATCTGCAGCATCACACCGCCAAGCTTATAAAGATATTCAAAGCTCTAAAGAGTGTAACATACATGCATACAACAAATACACACCCACAGGTCAGTTTTCATCAGTGCTGACCAAGGCTGACAAGACAACAAACTACCCGCGGTGGACAAATTGGTCACTTTTCTCTAAGCTGCCTCCTTTTTCCGTCCTGTAACGGATGCCACTCCCGTCCAAATTAGGTTATCTTGTCCCATTTTCCCCACTGTAAACAACCAAGTGAACTTTTAAACTCACCGGCTGCTGATGCTGCCCACTTTCTTGCTCAAACACGACGGTTCTGTTTCTGAGCTGATGATGATGATGATGAAGACGGAAACTCGGTGCTGCTCCGAGTCTCATCTGAACACTATCTCCTGACTCTTCTGTGTATGCGGGTGTTGACATATAATATACACATACATTTTTTTTTTTAAAGCTAACCCCTTCTGCTTTGGGCCAAACTATAAAAAAGGAGGCAGCTTTGACATTTACATGTCAAACGGATGAGAGTTTTTATGTTCAAGTTGGATCGTAAAGATCAGGCCTGGCCCAACAGTGGTACCTCTCACTGGCTCTCCCCTGGTCACGTGGGGTCCATAAAGTTAGTTTTATGGTTTTGGGGAGTTGACAATGTACTATATATTTCACATTCTAGAAAGCAAGTGACGGTTTAACGGCTTCGCGGGGATCCTAAAGGGGTCAGTAAAGTGGAGACAGAGCGAAAGGGAGGGAGTGTGTATGTGTGTGTGAGAGAGAGAGAGCAGAAGGCCACTAATACTGGCCGCTGCTCCCGCTCCGGTTCACACTAACGGAGCCCCGGGCCGGCGACGTCTGGATGTGCCACTCCGGGAAAAAAAACAGGTTGGAGAGATGCAGCAAGTAAGTAGCGTCTGAGGGCTGCCTGGAAGTTTGGGCTAAAGAGAGAGAGAGGGGAGAGGTGGGTGGCGGTGGGGGTGGAAGAGAGGGGGAAGAGAGTGAGGGACTAGTATAATTACCATGTCACTCACTCACTCTGTAGCTGCTGCTGTATTAACGCGCTGGCTGAGTGCCGCGAAGCTCCGGTGGATTTCAAGATATTTGAGATTTCGTTGTTGTGGCTGACCCGGGTCTAGTAGCGTCACAGATGAGTGTAAGCTGCTGCGTAGTTGTGTGCGCACGTTTGTACACTCTGTGCAGCCGCAGTGTATGTGTGCGATCTGGTGGCCATAACGATGGTGAACACAGGCGAATAGCTGTGTGATTTGGATAGGTGGTTAGCACAAATCACTGAATGGTCGTGTACCACTGGGTACCTGCGTTTATGTATGTATGTATGTATGTATGTATGTATGTATGTATGTATGTATGTATGTATGTATGTATGTATGTATGTATGTATCAGATTAAACTTTAACAAAAAAAAGTGATTTTTAACTTTCTACCAACTTGCTGGAGTGCCAAAATAGAGCTCGAACTGACCCAGTTGGGTGTTTACGTTATTTTTAAAGGCATGAAACTGATCTTTGCTCTCTCTGTGGATTTATAGAAAAATAGATACCTATTATGCTGTAAAGTGAATTCATATGTCTTGTCTTATGGCTTTTACTGCTATTGATTGATAACACTTTACCCCTTTCTTCATTCACGTTTACGCACGATCGGCCTGTGCGTAAAAATGGCTCCAATAAAAGACTAAGAGTGGGAGGAATTCTGCCTGTGTCTGCTAACATCTACCAACAATAAACGGACATAGACACATACACGAATGTGCACATACACAGTGATATATAGTGAAATGCGTCCTTGGGTACAAGAAAATCTGTGTGCATTCCCCGCCCTTGTATTTTCCAGACAGGATGGGTGTGAGTGAAAAAGTGTCGCGGATACAAACATTCCCAAGGCCCGCCATCACAGGAGTCCTTGCAGGTTATTTTGCGCTCAGTGTTGGCCTATTTTTTAACTCTTAGAAAACGTACAAGCATTGTGTGTGCTGCGGTCAGAATAAGGGAAAAATCTATCCAAACTCGTACTAAACATGTCACCTTTGAATGAAGTCCTTGCTATTATTAAAAAAGTAAGGCGATTTTTCATATAATTGGAGCAATTTACTGTAATGTCTACAACATGCATATACTACTGGCGTTTGTATAAAGAATCTTCAAACTGAAAACTTAACCAAATATTATTGAAGACAAATCAATCAACCAACCAGTCAACTAAACTACACACTGACGATGTGGGGACCCCAGAGGAACCATGGTCATATGCAAATTAATCACATATTAACCCGTATTACACAAATACATTTTGACACTGAAACTGAAAATGCGCCACTTGCACGGAAGTCAATTATTATTCAATTTCGCTAAGTGCCTTCGTGTCAGATATATCGTCCAAGCACACAAGTAAAAATTTTTGAACCAGTTCAGTCAAAGAATTAAATATTCATTGATTTCAAGCAACCATAAGGCCACGTGACACCACGCGTCTACATTAACACAACTCGGCCTTCAGCGTTAATGCAACTTTCAGTAAAACGCCAACATTGTACAGAAATATTCATTACGTTTTTCGACAAAATGAAAGGAGGTTATAAGTGTGTAAAGGCAAAAAAAAAAAAAAAAAAAAAAAAAAAAAGATACACATAATGAAGTTATAAGCCTGAGTTTCTTTTGAAAAGACTAGAGCAGAATGATGGAGTAATACTATTAAAGCCACCTTTAAAGCATAAATAACAGTATATGCTGTAGAAGCTTTTGGTGTCAACAGTACAGCATATCCCTGCATGCACTGACCCTCTAAACCTTTATTTCTCCCCTGCACTCTTCCTCTCCCTGTGATGTCTGAAAAAGAGCTGAAGCCAATCCACCTCTGTCGCTCTCTATTGCTCGTATCTGTCATGCAAATCGTTTAACATCTCATTCACATTTCGGTACACGACTGAGTTACAAACTTTTCCCCCCTCAAACACTGCATTGCGCCGTCTTTCTCTCGGCCCTTCCCAGTTATCAGCCCCAACAGGCGGAGTTAAACTGTCCATCAAAAGGGGAAAAGACGCGACATAATCACGACAATAAAGTTCATAGTAGCGGTTTTGTGTAGGGGCTCAATGCAACATGGCGCCCTGAAGAGAGAACACCGATAAATGTAGAGTATGGAGAGATGGATGAGTCTCAGCACTGAAGCGCTTTTACAATACAATATAAAATACCACAGAATGCGCTACAAACACCAGAAAAATCTGAAAGTGGACACTGAGGTGTAGTTTTGTATATTACTGTTTCATTTGTTATAGAAAAGTTGGCATAATTCCATAAGAGCTCTATCAGTTACTAGTGTTTTTATGGTCTAAAACGCTATATAATATAATATGTTCGAGTTAACACATTTCCTCAGTGTTGTATTTCATCGGCTGCTGCACAAAGTGTTTTACTGCGGAATAAATGTAAACCAAAGCTCTCTTCACTGTATTTACACACAGTCCAAGTGTGCGTCAGATCGCACGGTTAATCCTCTGTCCTCAGCACACTCCGCTAATAAGAGAGGAAGGATTCTGCTTTCGGAACTCTCGCTCTCTCTGGGTGAGTGCCTCTTTTTTCTCAACTCTCAAACTCTCATTTATTATGTTCACTTTACACGTGAGGCCGGTATAACTCCCCCGATGCATTTTCAGTCTGTGTTTTTGTGGGGTGATTTTTCAGCGTTTGCCTTTTTTAGCCTTTGGAATGATTTTTCACACAAAGGCTTCTCAAGAATGTTACTGAGAGTCATGTTGGGGATGCCATCAATTATGGAGATACCAGTAGACCAGCAAAAAAAATTCTTTGAAGAAGTGTCCCCCCCCCCCCCCCCCCCCCGCGTTTTGAGCTATTAATGAATGTTAAAAGTTTTCCCTATAAACTCTGAACTGTGTCTCCGCTGTGATGACACATACAAATATCTATTTCGATGTTTGTTTGTTTTGTTTTTTTTCCTTTTTAATAATCATGTTCGCTCAGAAAATAAACAGCCTTCTGTTTTATTTGGACACAATTTTTGTTTTCCAAAATTACTCATATCATGCGCACATATACGAAATAAACAGTGAAATATTAGTAAAAATAAATAAATAAATAAATATATATATATATATATATATATATATATATATATATATATATATATATATATATATATATACACACACAATGAACAATCAGTTACATTCGCATAGAGCAATTGTCCTATTGGTATTTTTATACTTTTTGAGAATCTGATATTGATATATTGTATATTTTTCGTAAAAAATGCGTACTGAAATGCATCTGAATGCAATATTTTTCCTCCTATTTTTTTGTAGCAGTGCATTCATTTTAACTTCTCTTCTCTACAATGACGAAATTGTTTTTGTACTTCCTGTGTTAGATACAACATGTAACCGTGTGTGTGTGTGTGTGTGTGTGTGTGTGTGTGTGTGTGTGTGTGTGTGTGTGTGTGTGTGTGTGTGTGTGTACATATATGTGAGAGTATCTGTGGAGTGTCCTGGGCCCCGAGGAAGTTTCAGTATAGTAAACAGGAAGACGAAAAAACTCCCCATTTCATTTTTCATCAGCTTCCTCCTTTTAATGATGATACAGGAATCCACCCTCCCCAAAACCCCAGGAGCTTCCCCTAACACTCACACACACACACACACACACACACACACACACACACACACACACACGCACACACATGCGCGAGACATAACACGTATAACACGCCTGACAAATATCGTTGCGTTTCTTGTCGGAAAAAAGTGAGAGAGGTATTTTAACGCACAGGCCGATCCTGCGTAAAAGTGAATGAACATGACATGAGAAGGCGCAGCAGCAGCAGCAGCAACAGCAGCAGCTCTTCTATGGCCTCCTTTGTTTTTTTCTCGCTCTGTTATGTGTGTGTGTCATCTGGTTCCCGTTTATGTACACAGGGCAGCTCCAGCCTACACAGTTCGCTTCTTCTCATAGCATTATGTGTATTATGTGTACGGGCTTGCTGTCTCCTTTGAACCTGTCGAGGCTGTCAGAAGGCGCTGAGTTTGGCTTTACAGTCTGTGTGTTGGTGATGATGAGTGGGGTGAGTAACTAATGCGACCGGCCCTTTTTTCTCTTCCTCTTTCTTTTTTTTTCAACTGCTAGTGCAAGGTGTGTGTTTGTGTGTGTCTGAAAGATTCTTGGGCTTTGTGTGGGAGTTAGTGGGGAGTGTTTTGTTGTGTTTGGTGGGTCTATTGGCAGGGCATGAGAGAGTAAAGAAAAAGAGAGAAAGGTGAATGACCCGGGCATGGGAAAAAAAAGAAACACAAGTAGGAAAACTTTCCTTGAAAATTTAAGGTGATTTCTTCATTGTTAAGTCCTCATTTTCCCATTCTATGCATTCCAGCAAAATAGATTGTTACTGTGAAGCCTATTTGGAAAAGGCAGCACACCCATCTGATTCCTTTCTCAAACAGACTCTATTTCCCCTCTCTGCATCTCCTCTGATTGCTTTACGTTTAAATCGACATTTACGGAGCCTTTAATGTCTCCTGCATACTGATAGGGGTGAAACGCGCGGCCATGCCTCATGAATAATGCACGAGGAGGAGTCATCGCGGGGTCAGCAGACAAGATCGAGCCACGCACTTGTGCCGGGAGGTCGTTCGCGCAGGCGCAGAGGAAATGGGGAAAAAAAAGAAAAAGAAAGACAGCAGCTAAGCAAGCCCTTAACACGTACCCCGATGTCTGCGGTTTGTTTACCCGACAAACACGGGGAAAAGGATTCAACAACTGGCAGTTTGTGTTTATATGTCACTGTTCCTCCTTTCCGGGTCAAACAGGGAGGGAAATTTACCTCAAACGATTTTCCACAATTTAAACAATTTGCAGCTCTCCACTGTGCCCACATACACCTTTGGTGTTTTTAAATGAATAAAAGAGCAGGACATGTATCTTAAATCAACGCTGAACCCTTTAAATGAAAGGGAAATCAACCTTGATTGGCTTGTTATTATTTTTAAAATGTGTTTTCAGTCGATTGTAGGAAGGCGTTATCAGCACCGCCTTGTGAGAAAAGGAATAAAGCCTTGATAAGACAACAATAAGCTTTTGTTTGTCTTGGCCACGGGTTATGACAAGTCGATAACCTTGCAAATATTTAAAGTTAGATAGGTCAGAGGTGGCATTAGCCTGAGTTTATTTTTCAGGTTATGTGTAATGTAGTGTATTAGATAAAGGTTTAAAATCATAATAGGCTAATGATAAAAGGTAAAGGCAAAATGTCCATATGAAAGGTCTCCAGTCCTCAAAGACCCAAATAGCCACAGGCAACCAAAACCACCTACTAATGTAAAATGTTTAATACCTGTTGATCCACTTTATGTAAATAATTGGTGTAAAATGCAGTTTGTCATATTTTCATGGTCATCAACTATGTCCCATTTGGACGTTGAGACGAACGTGGAAACACCGTCATCTTCTCCAACATTAATTCACCAGTAAAACCCATGGAATTTGATGCATGGCCATGAATGAAGACGGTTGTTTTTACATTCAGTTACTGATATCTTTGCTGTAAAAACCCACTTTATCTCCAGTTTTCCGTGTTTCTGATATAATAACTCTCAACTTGAGTGTTATTGAGCTTTAAGTTTTTGATGAACATCTACATGATCAGTAAATTATAACAGCTACCTGATTTTCACCGAAGAAAATGCAAAATACAGAGGATAACATTATAATAAATGATGATAAATCACTTAAGAAAGGTTAAATACAGAGGAAAAAATAACTTGGGGACTGCCATAAAAGTAGCACTGGGTCTTTATGGGATAAATAAGCAAAGTCTGTTAATAAAATTAGCATCTATCGATAAATACATTAGAACAACCTAATGATAAAGATATTACAATAATTATGCAAAAAAGGAAAAAAAAAATAAGAAAAACTAATATAGGAGATGGCTGACGGGCTGTTAGGTTTTTATTTCTCTAACCCGACTGAATTATTTTCCTCTGTATTCCAACCATCGTAACTCGGTGTCGGCGTCTGTCAGAACAATTTTCCCACCGAATGCAGCTCTCTCGCGCCGCCACCAGAGCCCGCTTCAGACCAAGAGGACGGTGCGAGCCCCCGCGAGCCCACACTGTGTTATCTCCACTGCCAGCACGCGCCCCCGTCCTTTAGAATGTTAACCGACGATAACCTGGAACAACCTCCCGTCTCTGTCTGTCGCTGTTAAAATACACAACTGTCAGAACTGTCACTAGCGCTCAGGTGATTAATGCTGAGCGAAAAGACACGCAAGTAAAAGCCTGGTAAGTGTAAGAGGAGTATTTGTGTAAAAAAGAGCGTTTAGGAGGCGCTGTCTGATCATTTATGCCTCTTTTGGGCTCAGTTTTCTGAGTTGTTTTTAACCCTAAAGAAGCCAATTAGCATAAACCGTCAAACTTAAACCCACTAGTGAGTTTGCCTGTTTCTCTTTTTTCTTTTTCTGGCTCTGTCGTTGCTGTTTTAACACCAGAAGCGAGTTTGAGAAGGAAGAATCCGAGGTTATCATGATGGGAGCAGCGTGGTTGGACGTCCAAGCTTCTAGAACAGTGTACAGCTGAGGGGTCACGGAGTTGAAGGGTCAAAAGTTCAGCGGCGCGCGTGAGTTCCGCCCTCTCCTCTCCTCTCCTCTCCTCTCCTCTCCTCTCCTCTCCTCTCCTCTCCTCTCCTCTCCTCTCCTCTCCTCTCCTCTCCTCTCCTCTCTCCAGACCAAAGAGAGAGGGGAGTAAGGGAGTAAGAGGAGCAGAGCTACAGAGGGGAGGGGGCTGGGGGAGTGCAGATGAGAGAAATGATAGCAGGAGGCAAAAGAGAGGTGAAGGCTTGACCTTCCCTTCCCTTCCGCGTTAACAAAGGCTGAGCTCCTCCCTGCACAAGAGACCGAGATGAAGGGAAAAGAAAGACAGGAAAATGGAGGATTAAAGGGTTCAAGGTGGCGGTGGGAGGGCGGAAGGTATTCGGTGACATGGAGCTGGGGGGTGGACGTCTGGGGCTGGATGTATGAATGTGTGTCTGCAGGTGTTTGCACATTTAGTTCACACTTAGGCTTAAAGCCCAGTCACAGCTACCCGTCATCCTCCCCAAAAACAAGGACTAAGTAGTCGTCTACCTGTTTAGTTTGTACCAACCTCAGTCATATTAACAATAATAATAAAAATAATGACCAAATTAGTACATAATAAATAATCGTGATTTAACTACTATACCTAACATAACAGATTACTGCAATCTTACACTTTGATTTTATTGTGCATTTACTGGTCAATTCCTTTTCCATACAGACAGTTTAAATTAGTAGTTTATTCTTCTTAACCCATAAAGACCAAATCAGCCACCATTAACCAAAACATCTACAGATCTAAAATGATTAATACCTGTTGATCCACAAACCCTATCAATACACGTAAATAATTGGAGTAAAATGCAGTTTGTCATCCGCTCCGTAGTGAACTTGGAAACATCATCATCTTCTACAACATTGATTTGCCAGTAAAACCCATGGAGTTTGATAAATGACAGTGAATGGAGACACTTGTTTTTATGTTGTTAATGATATACTTTGCTGAAAAGTCACATTTTCTTCAGTTTTCTTCTGTTTTGATAAAATAACCTTTGAATTTATGATGAGATATAATAAACATCTACATGATCACTGAATTAAATAGCCAATAGGAAAATACATGATTTACTCTGAAAAATGCAAAATGCGAACAATAATATAATAAATGAAAATAAATCACTTTAGAAAGGCTAATGTAAAACTAAGCCTATATATGAATAATGTGATCAAATAAAAATTGGAAAAAGTATCAGCAATGGACAATACTATTAATGATGTTAAAATTCTAATACAGATGATGTAGTAAAGTAACACTGAGGCCAAATGCAAAAACTAGGCTTGTGCCTATAGCCTGTTGTTATTTTCATGTGTTGTAGTTAATGTGTTACTGCTAACGCCACATATCTATGATCCCATGTGTATCAGAGTTTAGTGGTAGTGGTGGTGTTTACTTTGGAGCTACATCTATATTGTATAAACCCCTTGCAGCCATTTTTGAGAGGCAGTTATAGCAAAGCAGAGTGCTTCCTCTCCTCAGCCTTATCTACACCAGCCTGTCAAAAATAAACTCTTATCTTGCACCGCATCCAAAAAATATTACTCTCCTTATCTGATTTTTCCACTACAAGATTAATGTTTGGGCCCAGTTTACGTTTTTCTTTCTTTTTTTTAGTTAAAAAGAATGAGCCTCAAACCTTTTTCTGCTCTTTATTTTCTTCTTCTTTTGTGTTCTTTCTTGCTGCTTCTCCTTTTTTCAGTGTTGACAAGTCAGCTATAGCTACTTTACTGAAAAATATGTGGTAGGCTGTGGTACTAAATTTCAGTAAGTAAGAGACAACTTCAAATTGTGGTAAATAAGTTGTCAGTGTACACAACATTAACATTTTCACCTAAGGCGAAATTTATGCTTTATGGAAGAATTGTTTGATTATTTATTTGGTTATTTATAGGCCTATTTAACAGTGACAAAATGTGTATGAAAACGTGTGAGACAGGAAACTTGGACCAGGGTTAAAAAAAAAGGGAAACAGTAAAAAAGACAAAAGAATGATTAATAATAGAAGTTGTTGGATGTGTTTTTGATGAATTGTGACAAAAAAAGATGTCCCAAACTAAAGTCCAATTCGTTTTTATCTCAGTTCTTGTTCACTAAACCTGTTTCTACAGATATTATTTTATGGTAAAATAGTGATAAGGTATAGAGGGGGAGAAACTAGTCCCCACTAATGGACTAAATGGTAATTCAGTAAATAAACAGTCTATAATAATCTCGTAAATAAATAGGACTGGCTCGGCTGCGACCGGCCCGGTAACCCCCTTCCTACTCCAGTCCCCAAATAGGTAATGGCTATCTAACTGTGTTACAGGTTCCTTTCTCCGGGGTTCATCTCCAGTTCACGACATTAATTCAATTTAAGAGGCAGCGCGAGCGCCTGTCAGTCTGTCAAACGTGACTTTTAATCATCTCCAACATGTGCGCCTGCGCGTATAAACATCATCCTCTTAGCATGTATCTCCAGAAATATATCGCCTGGATAAAATGTTTTGCTACAAAGTCTTCTCCGTCACTGTAAGCGTTGTGATGGTGATAAAATGTGGAAATATTAGGGGAGTAATAGTAGTGGAATTAGTAGGAAAAGTGTGGATATATGCTGCAGTTAACTCGATAAAAATCCATCCGGAGAGTCGAATGTCATCAATATGAATCCACCTGATACCTCTGAGTCTGAAATCTGCCCGGCTCAGAGCACGTTAAGCACAAACACAAAACGAACCGAGCTGCAACACAACGCATTTGTTTCGAGCAAATAACCGGAGTGTAAAAGTGATGGTGCGGTTAGACGCTGCGGGTTCACGTGTCAGCGTGAAAGCGCCGCGGAGTCATTTATATTTCTACAACAAAAGGAGAAGAAGGAGAAATGATCCTGGAAGAAAAGAAAAATCTCTGAAAGAAGGAGAGGGAGAGAGACCCCCTCCCCCTGCGCATCTACTGACCATTTTTCTTCAAAGTAATGACTCCAACTCAATTTAGTATGACGAGAGGGAGAAAGAGAGGGAGGCAAAAATGACAGAAAGAAAGAGGGAATGAGGGAGAGAAGGGAGGAAATGACAACAAGAAAGGGTGTGGAAAAGGAGAGGATGGGGGAGGACAAGAGGAGGAGGAGGAGGAGGGGGCTTGGCTGTGTTCGAGGTGAACGGGAGGTCAGCGCGTCTCTCCGATATTAAAATGTGTACCGGGGACGCGGGGGTGACACGCCTCGCCCGTTAAACAAAGAGTGTGCCAAACTGGCAGATTAATTTGAAAACTTGAGTCCGTGCACACACACACAACAGTTAATGCCTTAAAGAGCCCACAGTCACCACAGCAGCCCTTTGCTTCGGTCTCCATCAGTCCCAAAACAGCTCGCTTTAACACCGGGGGAAAAGCGGCCACCGGTGAACGGGGCTTTTCCTCGTTCAAGTTTGATGACGCCTCACCTTTATTTTCACTGGACTATCTCCGTCCTAAACTGGCTTTAAACTCGGCACATAATTTTAAAGTCGGGTTTTGATTCGGTTCGGATAAAGACTTGAGCTTTATCGGCGTCTGGAGCCGGTGCGTCTTTACGCGCGTGCGTGTACGTGATGGGGGGGGGGGGTGTCCACGGAAATGACTTTTTTTTAAAATGCCACGAAGAATCCCGAAGAGGTCAAAAACCTGTGGCGTCAGAAGAGGAGAGAAGACTAAATTGGGGTTTAAATGCAGAACCAGGAAGGCTTTTTTTTTTTTTTTTTTTTTAAAGAAAAACAGTGGAGCGGAGCTGCGAGCGGACGAAGACGGAAAAGAAGACAATGTCATTCTAACAAGTAGAAAATGGTTGAAATCTACGTTACGACGACGCCACATAGGAGAGGCGGATCCGGCGAGCTACAGAGGAGTGAGTACACAAAAACAGAAATGGCCTTGTAGAAGAAGAAGAAGCTGCCTAATTTGCATATTGCTGTGTGTGTGTGTGTGTGTGTGTGTGTGTGTGTGCTCCTTCTTCTTCGTTTTTTTTCGATGCCAGCAGCGCAAATGTGTGTGAGTGTGTGTGGCAGGTGCTTTGCCCACGCTGGGAGGAAAAGGGGAAGACCACGTGTTGCAGTCAGAAGCCATGTTCCCCCCTCCTTTCCCTACGTCCCCCCTGTCCCCCATTCTTGTCTTTATTTTCGTCCACATCTGCCTTGCCTTTTCGTTTTTACTAATTCTACCGATTCTGCGAGATTTATGGATTTATTATAGATAGATAGATAGATAGATAGATAGATAGATAGATAGATAGATAGATAGATAGATAGATAGATAGATAGATAGATAGACATTCTACATGACGACCACTAAATAGCTACTGAGGGTGAAGGCGAGGTCGTGGTCAGAAGGTTAAAGGTCACGCTGCACAACTTTCTCTCCCTTCAGTCTGAAATCTCAAAATGCCCCTCTATGCTACTTCTAACTTATGTAGGAGCAAGTATTTCTTTATTTTTTCTTTATTATTTCTATTTCTTTATTCAAATATTTATTTTGGCTGTGATTGCTACAATGCTTTCACGTTTGTTGTTTTAAAATTCCTTAAAGAAGAAGGTTCTGATCCTCATGTGGTAGAAATATTTTGACGAGGAGGAAGTGTTTTTGCTCATGTTTGATTCAAAACAGTCTCAGTATTGCGTTTTCTATTTTTTTTTTTTTTTTTTTTTTTTTTACAATTTTCCATGCGCATTTGTGGTTTCCGAGCACATGGTTGTATTAAACGTGTTGGCAATTGTCGGCAAGCCGGTGGTTAGGGCTGTTTATTATTCTCTGCTGATTGCTAATGTCCTCTGTCTTTGATTGTAAGGCTGCATGTGGAAAACAATTCTGCAGGGACCATTTGTTTGTTTCTTCTTTTTTTTTTAACATGACACGGGTTGCTTTTTAGAGACTACCAATATTTATGCGCAACTTTTTTTTTGTAGTCTGCACGCATGTTTCTAACATGTAAAAGCTGATACATTGTGTTTAGAAAAATATATATTTTTTTAGTTCAATTTTAAAGGGTATTATAAAATAAAGACTGAAAATAGGAGCATTGTAGATTTTCACAACATCAGAGCAGTGATATCTTCTAATCTGCCAAAAATATTAAATAGACCTATATAAAATTGCAACCGTATGTTAAAATCACATGCTTACATTCACAACTTCTAGTCGAAGCCACCAGGCCTCTGCGGCACATTTTTTTCGCTCCCTCTGTCCGAATACTTTGCATCACAATAAAGCAGCTCGACTTATTTTTCACACTGCACAAAGGAGGAAAAACATTTTTCTTCTGTCTTTCACCTCAGTAATATTTCAGAGCATTGACAAGCCTGGGCGTTGAAGATAATATGGCCGTTTAACCCTTCAATATGGTCTTTTAGCTTTTCACATTGTGGCCTTATTTTTAACGCGGGCCTGTTGTTTAAAAAAAACAACTCTATCCATCCTTACAGGCCATAGTTTCTATTACTTATTGTATTATTATAAAGATTTCAACTTATTTTACGGTTCTTACATAGGCTGCTTTATGCAGCTTCTAGTCTTACATTTTAGCTGAAATCTTACCTTAACGCATGTTCAAAATCGTCCATTTCAGAGAGTTTAAGTCCCAATTTGTGGTCGAAAGAGAGGTAATAGGAGCGAAAGGTTTATCGCAGCTTTTCTGCTGCTTTTCTGTAGCTTTGTGAGCTGCTTTGCCAGACTCACTCGCTGAAAAGGTCGTAAAGGGGGTTGTAAATAGTGAGAAAGTGGTTAAAAGTTATTTATTCACTCCGACCCGCTTCCGTTCTCTGAATATTTTATTGCCTCTTCTCTTTATTTTAGCCCCTCTTCTCCTCCACTGCTACCTCGCTGTTGGTGTTTGAGCTGTAAACGGAACTGACCCGCAATAAAACACACAACCACATGTTTCAAATCCAGATGCGTTGACCTTTTGCACTGCTGTATCCTCGCCGTATGTCATCCGCTGTGTCTGCCACTGTATCTCTGGATCTGTGTCTTCACTTCACTTTATCCTGATATTACAACCAAAGTCTTCTCCTGCAAGTTTATAGTGCGCCATTTCAGAGAAAACAAGACAGGCTGGTTTGTCAGGTGTTGTTGAAGTGGTCCTTAGCTGCATGACAGGCCAGGATTTATTTTATTTAAAGAAGCTAAACCCTCGAATAAAGGGCTGAAAGAATAGACCAACGAATGAAAGCTGCCTTTAGGAATACAGGCCTAATCTTTCCAGCACATCATAACCTTTTTCCTTTATTGTTTAAATGTTTCCGAGCGTGTGTGGATCTTCCTATTGGACATTGACCTCTACCTGTAGCCGGAAGTGGTGATTGGGGGGGCTGCTGACAAACTTGACAGAGGGTTAAAGGAAGTGGCGCAGTCAGACAGACAACACACCTTGATCGATACCTGAGATGACCTGCAGCAGAGAGGGAGGTCAAGGTGACATGAGCACACACCTGCACACAACGGAACACAATAGAATGGAATAGAATATTTTGTGATGCAGAATAGGGGACATTGGAAGCCTATATGCTATATATATGCTATTCACTAACTAGATGCAGAAAGACAGAGCTGAAGCAGGTTTTTTGCGGTGACAGTGATTCCTCCTGCGGCCTAAAGATTCTCCATGTTCCTCGCTTTTGTTGTCCAGGTCCGGGTGATGTATGAGCAATTTTTGGAGGAAACGGGAGCTGGAGAAAGAGTGTCAGTGTCACAAAATCAATGCGGGGAGTAACAAAGGAGTAGCGTGACACCATGATAGAAATTACACTGAGAATACAACGGGAATTCTATGTGAAAAACACCCAAAATGCAACGCGAGCAGAACACGTCTAACATGTGAATCGATATGTGGTTTATTTCGTCCCTGATTTGTCTCAGAGCGGTGTTACATGACATGAACTAAAAGCAGATTTTAAACAATTAATGGATAAATGGATTAAATCATAGATAGATAGATAGATAGATAGATAGATAGATAGATAGATAGATAGATAGATAGATAGATAGATAGAGTGTAGTATTTATTTTTTGATGGTAAATTTCATTCAGTTAGATCAGATTAAATCAGAGTTTTTTGGGTTTGTTTTTTTTTTTTTTTTTTAGATGGATTGCAATTCATTTAATACACATTGAAATGCTTTTATTTCTTTATTCATTGCTCCATCTATTTTTCAGTCGCATCATTCAGAACATTTTTGATAGGACAGTGTTTCCCCGTCGTGCCAAGTAATTTGTCTTTTTTTTCTCCTTTCATTAAATTCATTCTAGTAGAACCGTCTACGTTCAGGGCTGCCAAGTTTTGTTTTTTTTTTTCTTCTCCGTTTCTCATCCTTTTCCAAGTAATTGCAACTTTATTTCTAATTAGATTTTTTTTTTTGGGGGGGGGGGGTATTACGTGCATGGATTTTTTTTTTCTTCCTTTTAAATTAAGTTCTGAAATTAACCGTAAAAATATTAAAACAAAATAAATGCTAAAAATTAGAGATGGTTGCCTTTGTGACTTTCTTCTCGTGTTCTGTAGTATGTCGCTTCAACCAATTTAACCAATAATATTTCGCATATTTAATTTAATACTGTTTTGCTATCTTTGTAGCCTAAAATTATCTGGGCCTAAAATACCGCCTTCCGTTTTTAAAACTCGTTCATTGAAAATGCCAGTTGGCAACGAATTTATGACAATAGGCCTTGGTTTTATAGTATTATTTCGATGTTTTGCATTTAATTATTGCAGTGTTTGGACCTTTATTTCATCATAGAGTTACCATTCATGTATCATTACATTTCCATTACACGTGAAGCTAAAAAAAAAAAAAAAGACAAATTAAAGACTTTTTTTTTTCTTCATTTTGCCTTATTTTTTCTTTGGGTTCTTTACGAATAGGCTATTTAATCCGCAATATTGTCTTACAGGAAACATGCTATTGTAACTTCATTTCCCAGACTCCCACCAGCAAGTGAGAAAGAGAGTCAGGGGGTCAGAGATAGTACAGATAGATGAACATTTTCCAGCGGTGGCTATAAAAGACAGGGAGTTTATGAAAGCAATAAAAGTCTATCGACGGTGCGTAAAGCTTGTGCCTCCAGAGAGCCGCTGTCTTCTATATCTACCCTGTAGATCCGGATTTGTGTGAAAATCCTTTAAACAATCACAAATTCGCTTCTAGGGGAGTATATAGTGGATTTATACGCGACGGCAGCGATGGATCCAATGCAGGCAAAGAAAGGCCTTTAGTCGCTATTATTGGGTTGTAATGCGTTCAAATCTGTTGCTGGTCGCTGGTTTATGTTTTATTTTGTTTATATGCGGTGGGAAAAATACATTTAAGTGTGATGTTTCGTTTATAAATTCCATACAAGTATTTTTAGCGCTTTGTTGGTTATTTTAAGTCCGTCTCAGCTCATATATTTTCTACAAAGTGATTTTTTTTTCTTTCGATCGTCAAACCACCTCAGACTTTTAAAGGCCAACTCCAGGTTGAATTGGACTCTTTTTTATTTATTATTTGTCTGGTTGAAAAATGATGCGGCCGCCTTTTACTGTTCATCCAGGAGGAAAGCGTAGTAAGGGTGGGGTGGAGTGAGCAGGTTATGTGTGTATGTGTGTGGGGGGTGAGGTTTCGATTTTGAGACGGTCAATTTTCTAGAAACAAAGGATGCTGGATGTCTCCATCATCTTCCCTCTGCGTGTGAGCATCTGTAACGTCCACAGCTTCATTTTGGTCCAGTTGTGTTCTACTTGTATATGCTTTCATTTGTATTTTTGGCAAATGCTATATGTCTTTTTTGCACTTTTTTTTTTTTTTTAATTTCGTGTGCATTACAGAGTATATGATGATATGGGTGTTGTGTTTAAATGCAGTCCTATTTGTAGCTGATGTAGGTGGAGGTGTGAGCTCTGGTGAATGTTACATCAGCGTTAGTATTTGAGAGGAGAAAATAAACAAGTGTATAATAGTATGTTGCTCCTTGTGCGAGTGGGACGGCTGGGGAAATGGAAAACAAAGAGCGTTATATCTCTGCCTGCTAATGCACAGCTCAAGGGCAAAAAAGCAGCCTCGCACTTTGGATGTGGCATATGTTTGCGAGTGGATTTGGACTTACTATGCCAGTGATGTTAATATCGGGGCAGAAGTGGCGGAAGGGGCAATAAATACTGTTTATAAATGTGAGGCAAAAGGCTGAACGGCTGAATTACCATGCAAGAAGAGTTGAACATGTGGAATGAACAGTCTGTTGGAACCAAACACTGGTTTTAAAAAAGCGAAACGATGCTGCTGGATGCTCGTTCCTAATGCAAAGGTCTGCAAGTGATTTAGGAGGCCCTGGAACTTGAATTAGTTGATGAATTTTCTATCGATCCTAAACAAGCCAGATTTATCTCTGACACGGTGCTGCTGGGTGGCGGCGCAGGAGCCGCTCAGGCCACTCTCCTCTTTATTAGCGATTTAGAAAAAAAAAAAAAAAAAAAAAAGAACAGGGGAAGAAAAAAAGGAAAAGGCTTTGGAAAGCACGTTTTAACACACACCCAAATATACACAGTGAGGGTGGTAGAGGCGCCACCTTAAATCCCCTCAAGCACTTTCGTTCTGCTGCTTTCCACCGTTCTCATTATTTCTTTTTTTCTATTTGAAGTTCCAGCCAAACGCGTAAGAGGAGGGAAAGGGTTGGTTTGTAGTAGGCCTACTTGTCATCTGTACTGTACTCTCGCGTGTGTCCATGCGTGCGCGTCATCCCCGTCTTCAGTGCGGCAACAGCTGGAGCAAGAATTTATTTCGTCGCACGCGCTTTGTTATTGTTGTGATTGGGCTTCGGGGGAGACGCATGCGAGAGAAATGTGAAGAGAGAGCGAGCAGGACATAAAGAATAGAGCCGGGGAGGGAGAGGGCAAAGTATTGTAAGACTGTGAATGCCCACAAACTGAGGCCATATGATGATGCGCGTGCTGGGGCCGTGTATATGCTTAATCCTATTTCCTTATCCGGGGTTCGTCCTGGAGCGGCGCCATTGGCCAACTGCTGTCACGTGGCTTCTTAACTTTGTTCACTTGACAGAAAAGTAGGAGGGTTCAACGGAACAGGAATAACCGAAGAGTAAAGGGATGAGATATAAATTTTAGTTATATATTTTCCGAGTAGGTGCAATTCCACAAAAAGACTGAAATTAATGGCCATGAGCTCCTATTTGATCAACTCCAACTATGTGGACCCGAAGTTCCCACCGTGCGAGGAATACTCACAGAGTGACTATCTACCCAGCCACTCTCCGGACTATTACAGCTCCCAGAGGCAGGAGCCAGCCGCCTTCCAGCCGGACTCTCTCTACCACCACCACCATCAACAGCACCACCACCAACACCACCCACAGCCACAGCAGCAGCGCGCCGAGCCGCCGTACACGCCGTGCCAGCGCGCAGGGCAGCCAGCCTCGGTGGTGATGTCCCCTCGGGGTCACGTTCTCCCCCCGAACACCACCAGTACAAACGCCGCCGTCGTCCCGGAGCAGAGCCACCGCTGCGAATCGGTGACACCCAGCCCTCCTCCGCCTCCGTCTTGCGGTCAAACGCCCCACAGCCAAAGCACTTCTTCGTCCCCCGCCAGCACTCGTAAGGACCCGGTAGTCTACCCGTGGATGAAGAAAGTCCATGTAAACATCGGTAAGTGCTGCATGCAAACTTCTTTCTCTCTCTCTCCCACTCACTCTCTCGCTGCGCCTTTGTGCCGTGCGCCTTTGGAGTCAGCTAGGTGTCCACCGTCAAAATCTACGGCTTTCCCCTCCCTGTTTTCTGCTGGAAACAGTAGAGTAGCCCTTGGGTCAAGATTTACGATCGTCTGTTTGCTGGGCCAATATAATTACACCCTCCATAAATTTTTATTACACCTCTTTGCTGAGGTGCCTTTTGAAGTCCGATCTCCAGCTCGTCTGCTCTAATTCCTCGCCTTATGACAACTCGGACCGAGACCATAAGTTAGCTTTTATGCTTTGGTAATTTGATTTTAAGTGGTCGGGTTATATAAACGATGTACTTTACTCTGTCGAGCCTTCCTACCCCACTCGTAGTTCCAGGGGAGGGAAAGTTTTATAGCAGCTGAAATATTCATGTTTATGGAGTCGGCCGTAAAACACTAATGTTAAACCCGAATAGCTCCAGTCTATTGCTCCTCTCTGATGATATAACAGACCTGCTGCCTATTGACTAGTACTGGGAGAACTGCATGTCTTTTGCAGCTACAACAGAAAAAAAAAATGCAAAGTCACTGTAATGCAATAGTGGTTCGGAAAGAAAAGTCATTGCGTTTTGTGTTATGAAAAAATGGACAGTGTTGTAGCACTTTTTTTACTCTGGTTGTTTTTCTTTTAGGAGGTTTGTTGAATCATTACCCAGACCATTCAGTGTCGTCGTGTAGCTGCTACACCTCCCCACGCCACGACCTTTATTCTCCAACAGCTTATACAGCGGATACAATGCCACCGTCTTCGCTTTCCACCGTGGCATCTGTGCGTAAAATCATTGGAAAATGAGGGCTCTGAACTGCTCAGTGCCGCGTTCTCTGCAGCCCCTCTTATTATTTCTACTCTGCTCATACATGCCTGCGTGTGTAGACGTGTCAGAACAGTAGATTCGGGCCCCCGATTTGCTGTCAGATCACAACATTTGGACACCAGCGTCAGGCTGGATGTGCGGTGAGTCACATCGCCGCAGGGCCAGAAAATGACACCTGACAACATGGTCACTGAAAATACAGAGGCGAGCACAGACCCGTGGTCGTCTTCTTTATACAGACCACCTAAGCCTCAGTTAAAAAATATTTGATGCAGCTTTTTCCACTTAAAGTGTTTTTAATTTATTGTGGCTTCTGATGGTAATTTAAAAGCATTTGCTGTAGGACTCAGTGTTATTATTATTATTATTATTATTATTAGTCTGTTATTATTGTTGGTGGTGGTCATATGATTGTGAATGTTGTGTTTATTTGTCCTTGTATTTACCTCCATATGCTTTAATATGACATGTATTTGGTTGTTATGTTATCATGACCATGTATTTGCTTTTCCCCACAGTGAGTTCAAGCTACACAGGAGGAGAACCTAAACGATCTCGGACAGCCTACACGCGCCAGCAGGTCCTGGAGCTCGAGAAAGAGTTCCACTACAATCGGTACCTGACGCGCAGGCGCAGGGTGGAGATAGCCCATACGCTTTGTCTATCAGAGCGCCAGATCAAGATCTGGTTCCAGAACCGAAGAATGAAATGGAAGAAAGATCACAAGCTGCCAAACACGAAGGTCCGCTCCGGAACCAGTACCAGCAACACCAATAGTACAAACTCACAGGTTCTAACTGGCTCCCAGAACCGCTCTAGCGGACCCCTATAGCCCGGTTCTTCTAGATCCTCTTGTCTTCCTTCCCTTTTACCCTGTTTTGTTTCACAAACTGAACGCCGACGCGGCAGCTATACGCTTCGAAATCCCGGAAACCTGCACTTTTGGACCGGATTAACGCCTTTGCTTTGGATGGAGAAAGGATGTCATTGCTGCGTGTGCGGCCTGATCTATACTGATGTTCCTCACTATAAATATGACGTTAGGACGTGGGAGGAGAATAGAGAGGGAGATTTCCCATTCATAAAAAATTAAATGAACAGAAAGTAGGTGAAGAAGGAGCCTGAAAGAACTGAGAAAACGATAGAGCTGCTTTATGCTTCTGTCCCCTCTGTCTCTCTCGGCTTTCTTTTTATACTACGCTCTCTCTCTTTCTCTCTGTGACGGTATAGTCAGAAGATAACCAGCCCGTGTGTGTGAGTGTGTATGGTTTCTTTACTCTTTTTTTTTTTTTTTGGTGAAGATGGATCCTCGTTTTCATCTTTAATCATGCCAAACTCGGGCCCCATTTGTCATGTTTACTCTGCGGGTACAAAGAAAAAAGGGGTGAACCGCAGCTCTACCCATTACCCCCCCCCCCTCTCTCTCTCTCTTACCAAAACCACTACCCAACCCCACACACGCACACACACGCGTAAATTAATGGAACTATCGTTTCGTCAAAAGAAGTATTGTTAAACCCCGCCACACACTTTTATCCTTAAAGTATTCTAACATCAAGTATAACCTAACTCACCTCCAAAACGACACCGGACAGATTTCTGTCTTGCTCTTAATTATAACAGTTTGTTTTGTTTATTGACAAAAATAGCTTTTTAAATTTTAATTCTAGGGTTTTTTTGTTTGTTTGTTTGTTTGGTTTTGCTTTTGTTTTTATTTTTTTAATTACGTGTTGATTGTACAATGATGCTGTTATTGCTGAGAATGTCATGGAGCATTTATGTGGTCCGCAGATTGTTCACTTGTGATGTTATATATACAGGGAAGCACAGACTAACAGGGTGATTAAAATAGAATAAAGTTAAATTAAGGCATTTTTTTCCACTACGAACCACACAGGGTTTTTAAAGCTGCCTAAAACAGAACATTATAATACTTCAAACCAAAACCCAGTTACGAGAAAATACATATGAACACATTATAAACGCAGCACTATACAATGTACGACCTATTACCTCAGTTGTACTTACATATACTTTTATTATTTGGTCATCTTCTTTTCTCTTGCTCGTATAGGCCTAATGAAGTGACTGCTATTCAAGGTTTTATATTTTTGGAATTGTGTGACAAGTTACTATATTAATTATTATTATTACCTGGATAACATAAAGCGCTATTAATTTCTTGTACGTGAAATTTAAACAAAAAATGTAATTTAATTAAAAAAGCATTTGTTCTAGCCAGGGACATTCAGAAAAAAAATAAGGAGCATTATTATTATTGCATGTCTGAATTGTGTTGATTTATTTTTCTATTTTTTTCCCTCTCCTCTTTTTCTCTTTGTGCCACTTTTTAGATATTTAATTCTGAAAATGTTCTTTTTGTTAAATCTATGTTATTTTATTTACATTCCAAAGATCAGTTTCTATCGGTATTGATGAAAATAATAATAATGATAATAATAATGATAATAATAATAATGAGAATGGTAATAATGGTGGTATTGTTGAACATGTGTTACCTTGTACGTTGCTCCTTTTCTCGCTTATGCCCCTCAGTGTTTACCTTCCTATTTTTTGTAAATAGTTCATAGAAATTTAAATAAATGGCTGAAAACTCTCCCTTTTCTCTCTCTTCTCATTTCCTTCCTGATATTCACGGTTCATTGGTGCCGATAGAATATTCCCAGGTTTAAATCCGCATATGTCTGAATGAATTCATGTTTCCTGATTAAATTTCTGTTTTCTTCCATATATAATAGAATCGTTTTCATTTTGCTTTGCATCTAACAGCATCTAACACAGGAAAATGCCCTGGTCTTCTCCCCCTGTATTTGCTGTATTTAAAGGCAGCTTGGACGTACTCATACATGCGCACACAATAAATATTTTCATTTCATTTCAGTGTTGGTTTTTTTCCTCCAAAACGCACAGCGACCTGTCTTCAAAAATCAGGAGCCTGCGATGATTAATCTGTCCCAGCCGTGAGTGATCTTGGTACATTACGTCCTGTAATCTCGTTTTAAATCACAAACCGTCCCTCCGTTTCACTCCCATTCTCCCGTTAATTTAACGGCTGCTCAGACGCGCCTGCAACCGGCCCCGGCTCGTATCTTACCACCACCACCACCCACCCCCCATCCTCCTCTCCTCTTCTTTCGCCACCTTAGTTTTTTGCTTCTTAAAAAAATACTTTCTCGGTTCGTGGTCTTTTAATACTTTAATGAGTGTAATTTTCGCACAACAGTTTTTTTTCTGTCAGTGTTTTGCGGACCGCTGGAGTGCGCGCATGTGTGTTTTATTTTTTATATATTACAAAAAGGGAGCGGCCCGGCGCCATAGCTCAAACCCTGACAACCAAATAGATAATCAACAAGACGAATGGCTCCTTTTGTAAGGCGCGGCTCCCGTATTAATTTTCATTTTCTTTTCTTAGAGCAGGTATCGAAAAATATAGAGCAAAGGGGGGAGAACGAGAAAATAGCATTCCTCTCGATGAACTTTAAACAAAAAAAGTGTGCCCCCCAAATTGGTCCCCTCGTATTCCTCGGCCCAGAGAAGATTCCCTATTACTTGTTGGTTGATTTCTCCCTGGGCCTCTTGCCACAGAGACTCCCTCTGCCCATTTATCTGTTTTCTTCCTATTTATGAAAGGCTCCTCTGGCGCAAAAAACCCGCCCTCCTATCAAACTATACACATGTGTTCTAAAAACCAATGCGCATTGCGCCAACGTCAGCTCAGTTTGCGTAAAAAGCATGACTCCAATCTTCTTAACCTGCTTTCCTAATGATTCAGTGTTTCATTATTGGGACACATATTTTTATTTGATTCTTTATGTACCACTGAACACTAGTCTGAAGTCAATCTCAAGCTTACATATATGTATTTGTTTATGTTTAATTCTGCTGGGTATGATTTAACACTCTCCTCTTTCCAGTATACATTTCCTCACACGGGATAATAGTTGTGTCCGAATGCTGCAATCGTCATATACTGCAGCATCTAAACAGCATCCCCCCTCCACAATATTCACACACACAGGCACCCACATATGTGCTTTCACAATAACCCCTAAAGCCCCCTGAGCAGTCACAGTTCAAGATGAAATAAATGAATTTGCGTGCGGGGTGACACCGCTCACAATAAAATCCACTAAGGAATCCTTATTCTTTTTTAGCCTCCTTTATCAGCTGGTCCCTTCTGCTGCTTCTGTGAATGGGAGCAGATTTTTTTTTTTTTTTTACCACCATCACCACCTCTCTCTCTCTCTCTCTCTCTCTCTCTCTCTCTCTCTCTCTCTCTCTCTCTCTCTCTCACACACACACACACACACACACACACACCATTGAAAAAGTTCACCGCCATTATTTTCTGAACAAGACAAGGGGGGGGATGATCTTCAAGAAAAATGCGAGAATTATACAAGAAAAATCATTAATCATTTGTTCTTCTTTAAACACTTCTTTTTCCCTTCTTCTGCTTCTCTATTGTCATCTCGGCAGCCACACACAAGACCCTTCTGCCAAGAGAGAGTGAGAAAGAAACATCCAGACAAGAGGAAAAGAAGAAGAAAAAGAAGACGTCTTGGAAGACACTTGGAAGACAACCCCCTCCTCCACCCCCTCTCCTCCACCCCCCTTTCTCACACGCACACAACTTTGTTCACACATAAACACTCATACATTCCCTCCCCTTCCCACCCAGCTATTTTTTACACCCCACAAGTATCCTAGCATAAGAAAAAAACTTTTTCTTCCTTATTGGAAAGAAGGAAAATCCCTCCAAAGAATCACCCAACAAACCAGTCAGAGAGGCTTCACAGCGTAGAAGAAGAAGATGGCCCAGGGGTTGCTGCAAGTGGTGTCGTCTAAGGTAAGAAAGAGGACTGGGAATTGAATTTTCCTGCCGTTTCTATCGTTGACTCTCTTGCTTGGCTGTTTTGTGATGGCTCTGTGGCGTTTTTATGGTTTTATTGCCCCCTGCGCATTTGGCGAGGTCAGGAGATGGGGGCATGTGTGGCCTCGGGGCTTTGATTTTTCAGACTTTTGGTGTTTGTGTTGAAAGGTGTGTGTCTGTGTGGGTGTGAGTGTTTGGATTCAGGGTATATACAGTCACAGATGACAGCTTTGACAACAGTTTCCATCCCCTTTTATTTATTTGTGCATCACTGTATCATTGACGTTTTATGCACGGGATGTTGGTACCAGTTATTTTTTAAATATATTTTTAAGATGATCAGTGTGTGAATTCAATTGTCTGGGCTTATGAGGACTTTTGGTTGCACAGTTGCATATTCAGGTTCATATTATCATTGGAAAAAATTCAGAAATGTTGTACCTAATGTATGACAGAGTAGCCCATGTGAATAATTCCTGGTTCATCCAGAGCTTATTATGCATTTTGTCTTGGCTTTCCTTGGTTATAAAGTGTTGCAGTGGTTTAAGGCCTATAGCTTATAATGAGATACTGTGTGTGTGCGCGTGTACGCTGTCAGCCAGGTGCAAACACAGAGACTGCCGTGGGAATATGAAAAATACGGCGCTCAATTGGAGAGAGGGACACAGAGGGAGGAGGGAGGGTGAAAAAGAAAAATTAAAAGAACTAGGGGAGCGCTGGTTAATGGATACTCTCTCGGTTGCGCTCCAAAACAATTTAGCTTGAAAACAAACGATCTGCGAGGCTTTCCAAATGAACTGCGAACGATCGGCGGGTCGAGCTGAGTCCGCTCCGGTCTCGGCTCTGTTGAGCCGAGCAGCAGCGGCCCTCAGGACGCGCATTCACTCCTGTTTGACCCCTCAGAAATCAATCCGACCGGGATTAAAAAGAAAGGGGTAGTGGGTGTGGTGGACACTCTCTGGCCTCTCAGGGCTCAGGCCGTGGCGTGATGTGATGCGTGGAGAAGTAAGAGAAACTAATGTCAGAAATATTAGCGGTGGGTATCGAAGGGAAGGCAGAGAGGGAAAAAATCGATGGTCATGCAGGGGCAGCGGAATGGCCAAGCTGCGGCCAGAGAGGGTTCAACCAGGGGACACGTTTTTCTGACCGATGAGGTCCACTGGCTCTGAAGCCAGAGGCTGACCCGTGCTTACCCCCTCTCCCCCACCTCCTACGCACACATACGCTGCTCCCATACTCCCACCAACTCTGGGTCCCCCTTGACCTCCCAAGGCTGATGGAACCCTCACATCACTTGGACATTCCCAGACCTCCGGACCCCCCGGGCCACTCAGTCATAACAGGCCGAGTTCAGGGCACTGTATCTCTTGGGCACCGGGGTGACAGTGCGCTGTCCGCTCCCACACCACCAGACAAGCTCAAGTAAACCCTCCTCCTATAGACAGGGGTCATGCGTAGGCCAGAGCTGACTGGCAGTCTGTTTAGTCGGGTCCAAATGTAGAAGAGCAAACTTTACCTCCATCTATTAAACCTAGTTTCAGTTTGTGGTTAAATGACATAACGCGACATGAAATTTTCAACGCCTTGGCAAATATAATCGTGTCATGATATATGGTGTTCCACAGTTAAAATCGGTTGATTTGAACAACTGGTGAGCACACAAATAAAAAAAAAAGTAAAGGTCATGTCAGTATCGCCAGTCTCATGTACCTTAGCTTCACTTTGATTCATGTCAGTGACTTCTATTTTTAGCTTATGAAACAGTTTTCCTATTTTACAGTCCTGGAACTGAGGATGTCGGAGGATTTCTGCATTAATTATTTTTTTGTAAGTAAAAGGACAATCTGGTTGAGCATGTAGAGAACAAAGTTAACAGCTGTAGCTTGTTTCTGGTTGGAGAAATTCAAGGTGTTACAAGTAGAGATTGATCTGTGAATCACGCTGATGAGACATTTTACAAACTAGTGGTATCAGCAGAATTTGGTTCCAGCTGGTGTCTAGTATTAGGCTTCTAAATTGGCATTACTTAGTTTGAAGGAAAATAATACTGTAGAAAAATGAAAATTGTATCCACAGCTACCCAGACTCCAAAGGTTTAGCTTGATATCCAATTCCACATTTTTGATTGACTGATTTGTCCATTTAAGTCTAGATTTAAGAGTATCATACATTTTGTTTAACTTGATACTTGTGAATTTGGCTGTACAATCGCAAATCTCACCTTCCTATTAGAAAAATTAAAACATAGTCATTATATACGCTTTTAGAAAGCCACCATTTGGTGCCCTGACTCCCCAACATCAATTTAATGATCCTGACAAATTCATAATCTAATTTTGTCAAGCCTAAAGGAAAATATGCAAATATGACTACAAATTTGTACCCATGTGGCTTTAATTGACATACTTGTAGGAGCCATATGTAAGTTTTCTTTTTGTATTCGTGGGTTTGGTTTGTGTCTGTACAGTGCATTGGTGCTCGGGTGAGGGGTGTGTCACTGTGGGTGTGTCACAAGTGGTTATTTGTAATTGCACTCACCTGTCCTCCTTGGCTGGCGTATTGGACATGGCGTGGGGTGAGCATCGGGAGTGAAATTTTCTGTTGAGCACAGTATTACTGTGCTTTATAATCATTGCAGGAACGACTGAAAGCAATTGAAGCTTCTGTATTGTGAAAAAGAAATAAAGGTGCAGGTCACAGTTTTCTCACACGTGTAGCCCGCCGCGGCTGATTGTTGTTGTTGTTGTTGTTGTTCCTGGTTTGCCGCAAAAATACTAATACAAACCTGTTGTTACTATGTGTACTTATGTTTTACCTTCAACAATGTTATCCATATAGCAAGTTTAATGTCATTATATGAAAAATCATTATTTGTCCTCAGTTTAAGGACTGACTCAGTCCTGAGTGACAGTTTAAAAAAACAGATGATTGTTTGCAGTTTTTCTTGTGGTCAAAACACGATTAAACCTTACCAGACAATGTGCAATATTTCAGAAATATAGAGGTGTAACATTCAGAATAATTATAATGCTAAAATATTACTCCAACATCAAAATGTGCATGACTGTAGTTACATAAAACAACAAAACACTGACAAAAAAACCTTTAGTTGACGATGCAAACTGAATAAATTTCAATGTGCATTGTACTATGTAGGCCTATAACTGTGCATGTGACAAATAAACCTTATAACCCCAAAATACAATAGAGTATATTGCACTAATGATAACTAATACAATACTAAATTATATTGCAGTAATGATGATTATTGCTTATTGCCCAGCCCGTATCAGCAGTCCCCATTTTTAAATCATCTAAAGCTCTGCACACTCTAATGTAAGCTGTGCATTGGTCTAGTTGTAATATGTGCTGTAAGAGGGAATCGGATCAGGCAGGCCTTTTAGACAGGCTCAAACAGTATTTAGACAGACTGGGCCCTGAGTGTAAACAGAGCCTTCCCCTCCTGATTGCCTTACTGAAAAGCTGCTGAGCAGTGTTTTCAACTTCCCAACCTTTTCATCCACTGAGTTATAAATAGGAGCAGGACATACTTCGTCCGACAAAACATGGCACTGATTTTTTTTTTTTTTTTTTTTTGACATGCCTTGGCAAAGTCATTCACATAAAAAAGCAATACATTAAAAAAGATGAAGTCAAATGAAATATAGAATGCTGATCATTTCACTGGTTGTGCTATTCAATGAGCTGCAGCCATTACTATTCAGCAGCATTTGGCTGGTGCTGCTGGTCATTTTCCAGCCTGGTAATCTGACCTGCAGCTGGGAGGAGTGGTGGGTGTGTGTGTGTGTGTGTGTGTCTGTGCCTGGGCGTACTGATTAATCAAAGGGACAGTGGCATAAGGGGGGGTGGGGGGAGATGGTGGGGGATACTGTTGATTAGTTTGGTTCCAATCTGTCTTTATTGCCAAGATGTTTTCCAACACTAAGATGCTTTTTCCTATTTTATATTTTACCAAACCCTTTGGAGCCATGAAACATTTAATAGTATTATATGTACTCCAGAGCCACTGAAAGATTTATGCTTCAGCTTACCTGATGTATAGATCCATGTAAGTGTCTATATATTCGGTTAGAATCTTAGACAGCATACACAGAATACTGATTAGACTCAGTAATGGGGAAATCAGGTTCTTGTTTGGGGCCAAAGGTCCCCTGATTGAGGCTAATGGCTGTTCTTGAGAATGAGTAACTTAGTCCTCTTAATTACCTTACACATATATGTATTACACTCGTGCCAAATGCTTTATACTGAAATTACTCACCTTGCATCTTAAATAAATACTACAGGAGCTTTCCCAAAGTACTTTTGGTGCATCTTGCAGGAGAAAGTGGTTATGAAGCACAGAAAATACTTGTGTCAGTTATAGCAATTTTACCAGGATCTAAAATAGGATGTTTATTTATATATTTCACAGAAATACTGTACAAAGCAGTGTCTTTGCAGTATCCAAACACAGCTCTCCATCACTCTTTCCTTGTCATGTAATTTCTGTGAGCCTAACAAGAGAAAGCCCACTCAAGCAGATGAGATCAATACCATCATTTACATTAACATGAGAGATGAAAAGGTCAGAGGCCACTGCACCTTTGGGATTGTTAGAAATCTTTAGGTACAAGTGTAAATATGATACCATGGTGTCATGCCTGCTGTGTAATATACCTTTACCTGACTCATTTTACCAGAACAGCAGTACAATTACATGAGTTACTATCAGATGGAACATATGATGCCTGAACTGTCTGAAAATAGCTTTTTTAAACTAAGGAAATAAGAATGTTTAATAGCCAGAAAGGAGCCAAAGAACTGTAAGTTTCCATGGGTGTTTATCTCTGTTTAAAGATGTAGATCGGAGTATAATGTACTTGAATGACACAAAAAAAGAGATTGGAAGATGGCTTCCAAAAGATGATATATATATTTAAAAAAAAAAAAAAAAAAAAACAGTTGATAGCCTATAGCTAATATAAGTCCATCTTTTAGGATTTTAGTTTGTTCATAAAAACTTAAAATTTGCTTTATTTGCTTTTGTAATACAATTGGGTTAGGGTTTTAAAAAAGTAATTTATGTTATCTTAAGATATAGCATGGTATAGATGAGCTGAACTAGCATGTATACATGCAAAGACACTGGAGACTGAACATGTATTAGATTTAAACATCTTAATATTGAATATGTGGAGACATTTGTCGTCATTGCAGTAGAGGTTTGACGACTTCAGTGCTTAAAGAAAGGGCTGATGTTCATGAGACTTAACAAAGCAGTTTGTTGAGTTATGTGGCAGTCACGTGACCTAATCGTATAAATATGTGCTCAACCTAAATGAGAGCCTTAGTGGTTTTAATTCTTTACTCCTCATTGACTTAAACAGAAACGCGATGTAGTTGTTTGTAAAGTTTCTCAGCCTGAAACCTTGAATGGGCAAAATCTAAATCTAATTTCTGCCCGGAGCACAGGCAGGTTCATTAAAAGCACACTTGTTAAATTAAAACTCCTGCTGCTCAGCTTCTACAAAACCACCCACTGAGTTTATTCAGTGCAACTACACGTTACTTGTGATTTGAAGTTTTCCTGTTTTCCCTGGTTAATTTTTTCCCTGTGGTTTAACTGCCGTCCCATGATGATCCTCTCTGTTCTTAAAAAAAGTCCTTGTTTTTGTAATCTCAGTGGGATTAGCAGTTAAATAAGTGTAGTAAAAACAAAAAAAACTGAACCAACGGGGGTGAATCGGGGGTCGTCGCTCTGACCTGTGGTTTACAGAAGGGCTGCTCTGCTGTAACTGCTGTACAGTGATGCTGTCATTGAGATGTTTGAAGCAGCTGATGGAGATGATGTTTCAGCACCAGCTTTACACAGGAAGCGGCGGGATTACGCGTGCATGTGAGAGAGGGACAGCAGCTTCTATCCAACACATAACCCAGTGTTCAGACAGGAAATAAACAACCCGAAGCAGGAATTGGACCGGGTCTCTCCTTCTCTCTGTTTCTCTCTCTAGCCCGGGGAGTCTCGCGGTGGTTTGCTAATTGCCAGACAAATCGCCCCGCGCCCCCCCCCCTCCTTTTTTTTGCTCCCCCTCGCGCTCGTTACAGCCACGTTGCCCGAGAAATTTATTATTCCGGAGAGCGCGAGGAGCCGAGGAGGTCACGGTGGAAGGCGCACGGACTGCAGGAGGAGGTCGTCACCAGAGATATATGGCTGCCAGAGCTTTTTCTCCACTAGGCTACTGGGTGTGCGCGTGAGAGCGCTTGTGTAAGCGGGAAACGAGAGCACGCGAACCGTCTAAAAGTAGACACGTATTAAGTATTAAAAGCAGAAGAGCCAAATGATGGGGCCAAGTTGGAGCGCTCACATGGGGTCAGGCTGTTACAGCACAACACTGGGCTATATATTAATAATTAACGGTTATTTTTAAATCATTAACAAGTGAACAAGCGGATTTACATGTCCTAAGGTTTTACTAGGAAACCTCTTAATTCCCTTTTGTATATAATAAACAGGAAAGAATGACCTTTCAAGTCCATTCCCTTTTTGTAAAAGAAAAAAAAGTGGAAAAAGTAGCCTACATGCATAAATAGAATACTTTTACATTTTGTTGTCTAAGAAATAGATTGTTTTATTCAATTTCAAGTGTCGTTTATAAAGGTGCGTAATACAGTCAAATCAATTAAGTAATCACTATAAATTAAAACTCGCTGTGGGTTGACCAGTATTTATTTATTGTAGAATTATTAGTGTCGGTGTTGCTTTTTTTTTTTTTTTTTTTTTTTTTTTTTTTTTTTTTTTTTTTTTTTTAATACAGACAATCAGGTCTGCGTCATGACGAACCTGGCGTTTTGTGTTACAGCACAGCTCATATTCTATAGATGTGAGTGATAAATAGGCTTCCGCGGCCTGTTTGACTAATGGTAAGGCATTAGGCCAGTAAAATACACTATATTGCTGATAGTAAAGTATTTAACAACCCCACTGCCCACGTTGCTTTTCACTTATCACTGTCTGTGTAATGATGCTGACTGTTATGTCGCATATAACAGCAAATGAAACACACAAAGATAGCACTCAGAGAGGCCTATTCAAAAGAAAATATTAGTTACTGAAACAGGGTAAATT
Organism: Sphaeramia orbicularis; assembly: GCF_902148855.1. Lineage (NCBI taxonomy): Eukaryota > Metazoa > Chordata > Actinopteri > Kurtiformes > Apogonidae > Sphaeramia > Sphaeramia orbicularis. The sequence goes on from NC_043964.1 coordinate 47,667,100, forward strand.
AGGTTAAGCACGCCCTTTTTGGACCTTTTTTCCCCATAACCCTGATAATAAAGTTTAATAAAAATAAAAATAAAAAAAAAACACAAAGAGCAGAATGACGAGGAACATTTCACTGGAGGGATTCATTATAAATAAGCCCTTTTATGTTTTATGTTAACGTTAAACGTGACAGTGTTTTGAAGCTCAACATCAGGTTATTCAAACCTCATGCACACTTACTGTAAGCAATAAAAGCGTGACAACGACACTTTATATTGTTTGCTTTATTGTATCATATTGCTGCTTATGACCTGACATTTGAAGCTAACCTGTGAAGTGTAAATGCACTAAATAGTCGAACATGTTCGGTGTAATGGATCTGCACTGTAACGCAGCAGGCTCTGTCGCTGCCATTCTGAAGTGAACAATGGAAACACATTCTGAACATTGCTCAGAAGTCATTGATCCTGTCATGGCTGACAACAACACAGTCAACAGCAGCCTATTAAGAGTACACAGAGACGGATCTCAAATATGATTACAATATCAATTATGGATCTCGCCTTCTCATTAGTAAATGATAAACACGCAGCAGTTCCTTAAAGATGTTAATTAGACTCTTTAAAATCTTATGTAGCCTGTGGGTTAGTGATTTACGGGTTTTGTCTTTATCAACAAAAATAAATAAACACAGGGAGATCATAAAAATAATAGCACCAGGGGAGTTTGCGCTTCTACCGGCGCAGCCACGCGGCTCTCGGGACCGTCCGGGGATGTCTCACGGCGCAGTCCCACTACGGAGGGAAGACCTCACGTCTCGCGCAGGAGAATATATTTCAAAAACCGGTTGTGTGCGTGCTGCCGTCTTGAGACAGATTTACGAGCCGCTGTAAAAGGCGAGATGTCGCCGCGTGGTAAATCAATCTCCCCTCTCCCTGCTACTCTCTCAACTCACTATCTCTATTCCTTTCCCACTCTGATCAGTCTATAATAATAATAATAATAATAATAATAATAATAATAATAATAATAATAATAATAATAGTAATATAGCAGTTTAGGCTTTCAAACGAACAACGAAACCACCTTATCAGGTCTCGGACTCTTTAATTTTACAGCCATTCTACATCTTAACAAAAAGACATTTCCACTTTCTCTCCCTCTTTTTTTTTTCAAATTTAAAGCCTAGTTAATGTTTAACGAAAAGGAAGAATCTACCTGTCTTAATCCATCACGGACCATGAGACCCCCATGATCTCAAAGAACGCCAAAATCCCGTCATATATTGGGGTTTCTGCCAGATTGAATGTTGAAATAACCTTTATAATAACCCTCATGAGTTTATTTATTCTGCGTTGATGCATATTATATGGACTTTATTATTATTATTATTGTTATTATTATTATTATTATTAGTAGTAGTAGTAGTAGTAGCGGGAGATACATGTACTAATAACACAGGTTGGGCGTTATGTTGTCAGTGTATCTTTAAAATATCGCTAATATTCTCTGTTATGTAATGGATTAAGTGATTTTTTTAAATTCCTTTGTGTTTTTTCAAATATAACTATTGGTCATTATGGCTTAGCCAAATCGTCACCACTGCTGAGCTGCCAGTATTTACTACGGGTTGAAGTGACGCTGATCATAATTCGGATGTTTAGACTGTTGAAATGTTGTTGTTTTTTTGTTTTTGTTTTTTTGTTTTTTTATTTGTTTGTTTGTTTTTAAATAGCTTTCTTTGCGCCTGTGCCAAATTTGCAGAGCTGAGTCGTGCTGCTGTTGTCAGGCCGGCCCAGGTCTCCGGTGCTACTTATCTTAGCTGTTGTTTCACACTGTGATTGCTGTAATTTATGGCCATCATTACAGACGCCATCATCACCACCACAAATGTTTGATTTCAATCTTGTTGTGGGTTGAATTTCAGGGAACCGCCGCACTGCCTAGAATGCAATTTGAAAGAACTCTTTCTCCGCTTTATTTTTTATTTATAGGCTATATTTAGCCTATATATTTTTTCTACTCTGTCAGAAACAAGTAACAAATTAATTACCACACAACTGTTACATTGGTAATAACATTAGAACTAAATGTGTTTCTTATTTCGTAATTATTTTTCTGCTTTTGTCGTCTTGTAGAAATATATTTTAGGAACAAACTACTCCAATCTGGCCTCTCTATCTGAGGAGGAAGTCATTTTGGCTGATTGCGTTTGATATTACACATCTTTATGGCTTCAGTGCTATTTAAAATTAACAAAGAAAAGTATAAACAGATTGAGTTTGTTTTTAATTGATACATATAACGCACTTAAAAGAGGATTAGTTTGGCATAGAGCAGCATCCTAATATTGTGAGAGTTGTGTTTCCCAGTGGTCTGACGTGGTCTTTGAAAGCGTCCGGGTCTTTGAGGAGAAGCTGCTTTGGTTCATTGTTTGACCTTGAAGTGTTTCTTGTTAGCTTCTCAGCAGCTAGGTTTAGCTCTGTCCCAACATCCCAGCCCGAGCTGCTTCTTCTCCTCATTTTTTTTCTTTTTAAAGAGTGTCGAGCTCCATTGTTCTGAGGCGACTCGAGCTCAGGAACCGGGAGACAGAGCTCGAGCTCAGAAAGGGATTCCAGCGTCCTATTGTTACTGCCCTGCACGGCCTCGCGACAGGGGTTGGTGTCTGTCCGTTGTTTCTCATTCTCCGTCTCTTCTTTGCGCCTCCTTTAAACAGTCTCGTGAGCCTCTCCCTTTCTCTTTGTCTCCTTCTGTTTCTCTAACAGTTCTTCTACCTGTCTGCCTGTCCGTTAGCTTACCCTACCTTCCAAACAAATAAATTGCTCATTTTCTTAAATAAATTACTGTTCGTGCACAAAGCCACCCCACGAGGAGGACAAGTTAATAGGCTAAAAGAGCTGCGCGTGCAAAGCGTTCACTTCTTCTTCCTGCATATAATAAAATAGTAAAAAAAAAAAAAAAAAGGGATATTAATTAAGTTTATTTGTCCGTAAATATCAGATGTCGATGCAGCTAAACATACATTTATCTGCGTGAAACAGTTACTTGAGTCTTGATGCTGATAAATATTTTTCTAAGCTGTAGGGAGTTAAAATATGACAGAATGAGAGCAATAAACTATGTTGCGTATTTCCTACAGATAAAACATGCCCGTGCTTTAAACTGTCATCATCTTTGTAAAGGCTGAAATAATAGGAAAAAATTATAGTGTTTGCCAAAACAGATACAGTGAGCTGTGATAGGAGACAGTATAAGGAATCCCCCTTGTTCTGCAGACTAACTGCGAACTGAGAAAGAGATGACAGTGAGGAATAACAAAGAAAGAGTCTGAGGCGTACAGTCATTTTTTAAAAACGAACATAGATGGTGACAATCATCATTTAAAGGTGTCTGTGTGTGTTTGTCACAGGCCTGGCCCTGCCTCTTCCTCGGAGTTTTGTGGCACATAAAGCTGAAAGGTAAACACAACTGCTCTCGCCGCTTTTATGTTCATTTTACAACTGAAAACACACAGCAGTCCTGCACCACACAGTACCTCATTGGACCGATCCGGGTGGGTCCCATGAACAGGAGAGGCGCATGGATACCCCCCCAACACACCAACAACCATCCTGTCTCTTACACCCCCGCCCAGATCAACATGTCACGTGATTCATTAAATAATTAATGCAGAGGTTGCAGAATAGATATGTATTCGTCAAGAATATAACGGTTCGACATGGTGCTGCTCCGGCGTGTGTGTGTCTGACGTGGAAAATTCAACTGTCCTTTCAAAAAAAAAAAAAAAAAAAAAAATACAAGCCCCCCTATAGCAGCGGAGAGAGGGGGAGAGAGAGAGAAAGAAGAGAGAGAGGAAGAGGGGGAGAGAGAAGACACTGAGAAACGCCAACAGAGAGAGAGAGAGGAAGAGAAAAGAGAGAAGGAGGCTGCAATAAAACAAATTTGGACGGGTGTGCGTCTTGCGGGTCGTTGTGGACACCGTGAGTATTGCGGAAGGAAGGAAGGAAGGGAAACTGCATGGGGGGAACCACACTACTACTTCTTCTTCTTCTTCTTCCTCATCCTCTACGCCGCTGCGCCGCCTTCGCCCGCATCCCTCTCCTCAGTGAATCATAGGCTTTTTTAACATCGTGGTAAATATGCCCGAAAAAAAACACATAAGCCATCTTTCGCCGTGTTTTCTCATCGTGCATGTTGTGCTGTCGTGTTGTTTACACATCACCCCCCACCCATCATCATCATCAGCCATTGTTTATAGGTTGAAGCGGTGCAGCCGCTGCAAACCGGGAGGAGAGAGAGGGAGCAGCCCCGGTGGCTGGTGATATTTTAAGAAGCACTTGGATATTCTTCTCCATCTTTCCCCCATCATCCTGTCTGCCTCAACATCTCTCTCTATCTGCCTAACTCCCCCGTCCATCTCTCTCTCTCTCTCTCTCTCTCTCTCTCCCACTCTTCCTCTTCCCCCTCTCTCTCCTCTTCTTCTTCGTGTTTTTTTTTTTCTCTCCCAGCTACTTCTCTTGATTTATAGTGAGGCATGGTGTCAGCGTGCGGCCGGGGCTGCCATTGTGTGTTTGTGAGAGAGTGCTGTTGTTTATGGTGTCGCCTGCGATAAATCATGTTTTTCCCCTCTTGCTGTGGGAAAACGGTAGGGGGAAAAATGACGGTCGATGGACCGATGATACACCGGAACGAGGAAGAAGAACAAGAGGAACAGATCTCGCCACGGGCTCCTCTTTCGGTTCTCCTCCTCCTCGGGTTCCGGCTCTGTTTATTCCACTGCCTCCTTTTCCCTCCTTCTCCGTACCTTTTCATTTGCCATGCCCTCGCACACACCCCTCCACGTTTTTCCCCCTTCTTAGACTTAATTATTACAAGGGGTGTTTTCTTTATTCCGTGCTCAGTGTGACAGTGGCTGGCTGCTAACTCAAGGTCTTGAATTACTGCGGCGACCAATTAACTGGAGATTTGTTTAAATTTGGCAAACGGGCGCGCCTTGGCTGCCATCAAATCTCATAAAAAAGGGAACCTGCCGGCCCGAGGGGGGGGGGGGGGATCTCATCTGCCTACCCGGGAGGTGTTGTCGGTGGAGTCAGGCTTAAGACACCGGTTCAGGCACATTTAGCCTTGAGCCGTTGCTTTTAACTGAATACCATCATGTACCTGCTTTGTGCACTGACAGGAGTTAAGGGACAACTTGGAATTTAAATTATGTCAACTAGTCTGTTTCTGCATTAAGTGAAAAATACTTTGCTTTTGATTCATCTGGTTATGGGGCTCGAATAGTTAACTTGTGTAAAAGCAGACTGCACACTGACTTTGATTTTTTTTTTTTTTACTAATTTATTTTAACTTTTTTTCTCTCTTTTTCTCTCTCCCGGCATTTTTTTCCAGTGTGTTTTCTTTGGATGCTTGCTGGAATGGAGCAGGGCGCCATTATTCATGTCAGCACTCAGTGTCTCTGCCTTTGCTCAAATCCTTCACAGGGAATCAGACCTTCTTCTTCTTCTTCTTCTTCTTCTTCTTCTTCTTCTTCTTCTTCTTCTTCTCTTTTAATCTGGTATTGAAATTAGGCTATTTGTCTGTCTTTTCCCATATTCACGTGTGTTGTATCAAAATTGTGGTACATGGCTGGAGAAAATCAGAAACTGGGGAATGGCTGTGGTACCTTTTTATTTTAGGCGAGTAGAAAGTGAGGGGGTAGTGGTGGGAAAGGTGTAAACATAATTTTATCACCAAACCCCATAACTCATAAAAATGGTGCTTGTGTGATTTATTTATTCATTTCAAATTGTTAATTAATTATTAATTTTTGTTTTTGGTCAGCTTTCAAGTGAAAAAATGCAGACAGTGAACACAACATTAGGCAGATTTATTACAGGCCCACAAGATGTTACATAAATACAACAGTAATTGTGATGGTAAGATGATTGTGTTTATATATTTAAGTATTTATTTACAAACATTCACAACTGTAGGCATGTGTTTCCTGCAGCTCTGGATGGATGGATGGATGGATGGATGGATGGATAGAATGAGGCTTCTCCACAGTTATATTTCCAGTGCTGTTCCCTTCTGCATCCACCCGTCTCTCTCTTTCTCTCTCTCTTTCTCTCTCTCTTTCTCTCTCTCTCTCTCTCTCTCTCTCTCTCTCTCTCTCTTTCTCTTTCTCTCTCTCTCTCTCTCCCTCCCTCCTACCTCCCCACTTGGCCATCACTACCAGTGCAAACCTTAGTGTAACCAAATTAGAATGGCTGCACGGCTTCCCATCATATAATAACGGCAGCAGCAGCGAGGATGGCAGCACGTTTCCAAATATGTATTCGTGCTGTCCGCCGCCGTGTCAAAAACAATATCCAGCCTCATTTCTGTGGATGGAGAAAGACACGAAGAGAGGACAAGAGAGGAGAGAGAGGGGGAGAGGCACATTTCCCCTCCTTTTTTCATACATTTATATATTTATCCGGATATCTCAACCTTATATCTGATTTGGATGACAGGGAAGCGTCGAAATCATATTTCCAAACGCCACTCAGGCCGCCTGCTGCGGACAAACAGAGACAAAAGTTTTAAATGGAACCATACTTGACATAGAATAAAAAAAAAACATCATCTTGGCCTGAAAATCATACAAAGTAAAGAAACGAGACAGCAGGAGCGCTTGGTTTATCTTATCTTATCCCAGGCATGTGTCCACTGTTAAGTGTGTTTTGTCTGACACGATAGCTCCACATCAGCTGAAATACTTAAAATATTTGAAACAGTGTTGAGAAATGATATCACTGGCCGTCTGAGATCTATTATCCGAGCTAAAAGAGAGGCTGAATTTCAGCTCTTGAGGCCTCCCTTCTCTTCCTTCCTATTCCATTTACCCTTCACTAATGCACTCCTGTTCTGAACCGATATTGAAATTCGGAAAAAGAGCCTGTTCTTGGCGTCACTATGAAAAACACAACGTTTTATGCGCAGCTTATAGAACAAGAATGGCGCCTACTGTTGTGCGTTTGTGGCAGGTTTATTCACACCAAAAAATACTCCAGGACAATGGCACCAAGAGAAAAACACAAATATAACACCAATAATGCGCATGAAAGTAAAAACATTATTTAAGATTGACGTCTTATATTTTTTAGCCTACACCGCCACTGTTAAACCAGGGTGGTGTTCTGCGATTCCTTCGACAGTAGCACTAGCTATAAACTCTAGATGCATCATATCATCTACAAACTTGTAACTATGTTTGACTGCATTTTCCCTGCCAAATGAATAAATAAATAGATAAATAAATAAATAATGACGCGTCTTCAGCATTTAAAAGGATGGACGTTCGTATGTGAAAAAGACTCGCAGAGAAACACTGTCTTTTACCTACATTTAATGTTTTCTTCTATTTTATCCAGTTACGGGTGGAATCATTTTGGTTGAGCTCCTTACCGTGGCATCTTTAAGTCCGTAAAAGGCTGAAAACACTAACCAAAAAGAACAATACTGTTCATGTTGTTTGTTTCTATAATATTAGCGTCTCTGGTCATATACAAGGTCGGTTTAAGTCCCACGCATCTGACAGACACGCGCAGAAGAAAGCAAAGCAACACGCGGACAAGGCTTCACACAAGGCGGATCTTCCCACTCACTGGCAGCCATATTGTCTCGGTCATTGTAATGCTCCCACGCAAGATCCAAGTTCCACGCAGATCCAAAATACGTCAAGGAGTGTTTTCCTGCACAGAACGGGATGTGTTTTTGTTTATCAATTTAAAGAGATAACGTTTTAATGTTAATGTTTTAAAATATGTATAGTGTTAAAACGTTTCAAAACTTAGAGATAAAAATGTACAAATATAAATAATACATAAGACACGCAAAATACGCAATAAGATATTGTAACAACCGGCAAATATTGTTCAAAGGTATTTAGCGTGAATATTAGGGTTCCTACCTCTGTTGATGACAAATTAAAAAAACAACAAAAAAAAAGGTTTTAGACTTTAATTGCACGATATTTAGTCTGTTTTCTGTGCTCTTTTGCAAATAGCTCAATGACATAGAAGAGCACTACTACTAAAAAGCATTTAAATGTAAAGTATCCCCCAAATCTTAACGGCACTAACGTGAATTATATGTGTATATGTCCATACGCTGGGTATTCATTTTTCCAATTCGCCTTCTGTAAAAAATATCACAGCTGAATAAATCGACATTTAAAGGTTTGTGACGACTAACAGCAAAATTTTGGGTAATGTGGATTCAAAAAAAGTGGAGTGGATGCTGGAAATCCTCAAAAACATAAATCCAAACTCTTGGCTCGGCCTCATAAATCTGTGTTAACAAGCGAATTTAAGTGGCGAGAAAATAAGTTAAAATGGGTTTAAATCAGCCTTGATGTTAAATTATTATTATTATTATTATTATTATTATTATTATTATTATTATTATTATCATTATTATTATTATTATATCTATTCATTATTATTTATTTTTTATCTTTATTTATTTTATTTTATTTTTATTTTTTTTTATTATTCGCTAAATCTCCGTATCTCTGATAGGGTATCCAGTCTCGTGAGCCATGCGCCAGGTATTTCCCGGGCCCTTCCTCGCGTGGAGATTATTACCCGTTCGGAAATAAATCAATAAGAAGCCCTCGTGCTAATTTATAATCGTCTGTGCGAGGGCAGTGATTCAAAGCGCGTGAAAAATGAGCGGCTGAAACCGTATCCAGAGCCCGCGAGCATAGATGTTTTTTTTTTTTTGTTTTTTTTTTTTGTTTTATATTCTCACTCCTTCTCTCCTCTCTCTTCTTCCATGCACGAGAGCGATAAGACAGACAAGACCGAACCGGAAATGTTTCCACCGTGGGCAAAGGGGGAACAAACGGTGCGCGAGCCTCTTCTCCATCTCTCTCTCTCTCTCTTCCTGCCTGTCCGGTTGCATTTTTTCTTTTATCATAGCGAAGACAAGCTAAAAATAACGCGTTGTTTGGGTGTAATTGAACTCTCTCTCTCTCTTCGCCAGTTTATCTCTCTCGCACCCCTCGTGTGTGTGTGTGTGTGTGTGTGTGTGTGTGTGTGTGTGTGTGTGTGTGTGTGTGTGTGTGTGTGTGTGTGTGTGTGTGTGTGTGTGTGTGAAAACATGTCTACACGCGTGGGCTGATAACACAAATATCTTCACGGTGAAAGCCATGGAGGCAGTTGCATGTATTTGAACGGATATTTTTACAGTGTGACGGACAGAAGCGTGCATTAACAACACTATCCGTTTGCTCCTAAAATGCACCAGGACACAATCTGAATCTCATTCTTCCCAGTTCCCTGTGAAGGTCTTAAGAGCACATGTGATAGTTGTATTCGCCTAAGTTATTTGTCCTGAGGGGGGATGTGATTCTGGAAATTCCCCCTTGCTATTTTGGTTAGCGAAACTGGTCGGTATAGTAAAATCAATTTTACGCTGCATTCAGTTTTGGTTTAATTTGGGTCAGTGTCCATGGTTTTGACTTTAATGCACCCGAAATGCGCTTATGTGTAAATGTTGCACCAGTGAACGTGTAAATAAGCGAAACACGACGGAAACCGTTTCCTGTGTGGACGCACAGGTCAAATCGCAGCGGATAGCCTGCTCTTGCTCCCCTCTCTCCATCTCCATCTCCATCTTCCTTTCCTCTGATCGCCGCTCAGTTTGACGCCATGTAATAACCAACATCTGGACAGACACCGCAGGTCGGCTGGACCTCCTAACCCCATCGGCGCACCTCAACCAGACTCCACTATTGGACAGGAACAAGAACCAGAACCCCTCGACTCACCCCCTCCCATCCCGTCCCATCCCACCCCTCCTTTCTACCCGACTCCCTGTGTTCTGGAGGCCTGTCAGTTCGCAGCCCGGTTCAGAAACAGTTCACGATGTCAATCTGACGATCCGGCAAGAGCAAATCCGGGACTAAAGAGGTCCGCGTTTGGAGAACCATCAGAAGATAAACAGGGGAACAGAGGAACCGGGCTATGTTCACTCTGACGGTCTTTAATGACAGATATAATATTAAAACGCATAAAGAAGGACGAAATCTAGATAATTTAAATACCAGAGGTTACAGGTCAGCAGGGTGGTGTAACGTATCCGCCGTTACACTACATCAGCAAAGCAACAACACAACTAAACAGCACGCGTTAGGTTGAGCTGAGGGTGGATTTAAGCATTGAATAACAGACACCAGGTATTTAAGAAAGAGAAGAAGAGGATGATGATGACTCTGCTCCCCTAGTTTAGAACTGAAAGGGTTAGATAGGAAGAGGCTCAGTCAGTAAAAGGCACCGGCGGACACTCGGTCATCGTAGTTCAGGCCTGCTGGCGCGTCGACACCCGTGGATTTTCTTTGTGGTGAGAGACGACTGCAGAAAAAAGGGGGTGCGCGAGCTGTGGCTGCCTGTCTGGCCGTGGTACTCGCGGTCAGGCACGCACCGGCCTCGCCAGAAGGAAATAGGGGGAATCTTGCAGCAGCCCGGCGCATTGGCGGAGGAGGGGGTGAGCGCGCGCACGCAATGTGTTTTTTAGGGTAAAGAAGCGACTACGAGCCCCAGACTGAGCAGTCCCCGTCAGACTGGTGCTGTAGGTGGGCTTTGAATGTGAAAGATTTATGGCGCAGCCGCTCAAGATTTATGGCTTTCCCAAAACGGCCACGGAAGAGCGTGCTGTCTCTTTTACATTATGTTACCGAGACTTGTAGATGGACAGGAAAGAGTTATATCTAAATTTCGCCTAATTGACTTGAATTAATTTTCATTAGCTGTTTTAGTTCCCTTTTGAGTACGAAAGATTCTTAGCAAAAAAGCGACACTGTCTTGTCCGGCTGCGCGTAATTACGCACTTGCAGTTTTTCAAAAAATCGTCCACTCTTTTCCAAGAAGGCGCTGTCTGGTCTTCCTTACACCCGTAAAAAGAGGCTGCATCCAGGGGAAATAGCCAACGTAGTACCGTCAGAAGATCCAGGAGGACAGAGCCGCCGAGACAGAGCAGGTAAGGTCTGTCGGGATGCTTCTAACTCGGTGTCCCGGTGTGTGTTCCCGAGGCGTCCCCATCCCATGCGCTCCGCCGCTCGACATGTCATTAATTATCTGTTGTGTGACCGTGGTCTCTCTCCAGCTCACAGAGGCATACGCGGGGTGTGCCCGCGTGCTGGCTCTGTTACTAGCCCACTTCTTCTTCTTCTTCGTCTTCTTCTTCTTCTTCTTCTTCTTCTTCTACTTCTTCTTCTTCTTCTTCTTCTTCTTCTTCTTCTTCTTCTTCTTCTTCTACTTCTTCTTCTTCTTCTTCTTCGTGTGTGTGTGTGTTTGTGCGTTAAGGCAGCTGAAGAAAGATTGCCTCAGAATAGGTAGCAGACAAGGGGACGAAATACCCCCCCCCCCCCCCCCCCCCCGTGTATTTAGAGAGAAGTTTACTTGTGGTTTGGGCATAGATAGGTGTGCTGGTATGCGCGTGTGACAAGCAGAGACAGAGTGAGTCGTATAGTGAATGAATAGGGGGCTGATAGGTGTTAGGAAAGAAGATGCATGTTGGCCACTCTGTGATTTATGATGGGGGGGGGGGGCAGCTTCTTGCTTACTCTGGAACCTACTACCCCCTCCTTTATTTACTCCACTTCTATCCACAAATTGTCAAGGCCTTACCCCATGCCTCCTCAAGTTGCATTTCATTTTGGATTATATATGACCCTAATTCAGTAAGTTTTTCCTTTTTTTTTACCTTAGTCTGGCATATCAGGTCATTTAACAGCAATCTTTAAAAAAAAAAAAAAACATTTAAGAACAATTTTCGTTTACAGGGTGGCCTTAATGCTTACAGAGCACCACTCCAGCTGTATTCAAGTAAAATGAGTGTGGTGGACAAAACTAGCTGAATGAGTAATGGCTAATAGTTTCACTTGGTCCGAGCTAGCTTTGTTTTTTAATTATTGTGATGTTTGTTGTGTTTAATTATTATCTGTTCTAGCATTTCCAAATATTTGTGCACAGATAATGATGATGGTTGAAAGTGATGGCAAATAGTTAAAAAAAAAAAGTGAAAATGGTTTAGTGTAATATAGTTTGTATATTGTGTTTCACTTTGTGTAGCTTAACCAGGTTTTCTATATATTGAGTTTTATAGTTTTTTTCAAGCCTATAGATAGATAGATAGATAGCTAGATAGCTAGATAGCTAGATAGATAGATAGATAGATAGATAGATAGATAGATAGATAGATAGATATGTTTCTGTGGTAACCCACGTTTTTGAATAATCACGACTTACCTTATTATAGGCTGCATTTAGAAAGTGTGAGAAATGTGAACTTGTTTGTAAATATTTGCTATCACTCTGACTATCCTTTGTACATCATTTCCTGAATAAGGTAACCGTTACAAAGAGCTGCATTTGACACAGCTAACCTGTGTTTAAAACTTTGTGCACTCGTTCAAAGTAAAAATTTCTCTATTAGCCAATCTACTAACCGACTGTAGGCTGTAACCTTGTCTTTCTTGAATGCACATGGAATATGGTAGCACTTACAGAAAAAAGTTTTCTAAGAAAATTACTAACCAGTAATCTACCTGTTTGGAAATATTTCAATCAGTAGAGGATTATAGACCCCAGTATCAGTTAGAAGATGACAAATTATTCAGCGTACATAATTTACGGATAGATAAATACACAGTTCAAACATTTTTAAGTGCCAGTCAATATCAGTAGGGTTTAGATGATCAGATCCCAATAAACAATGTGGAGAAATGGGTAAGACCTTTAACATTACAGCAGATTATGTTTTAGCATGTCTGAGCTTTATCGCCTTGAATGTTTGCTATTTACAAAGTTAAAGTTATTTATTTCACATTTACATGTAAATCTGCTTGAATTCATGTACATCACACATTTTGGTATTGTTGCACATGTGGGACATGAGACAAACCATAGAAATGCTGTACCCCCCCCCCCGACACACACACACATACATTTCCATCAGAGGCCACCTCGCATGAATCTATTGTGCATTACTATCATGCAGAATTATGAAAATAGGCAAAAAATATCAACATGCTTTTCTTTAATTGAGCCTACCAACTAATTTTACATAATTAGTGGAGTCTCGTATTGACAAAATGGAGTAGTTAGAATCCAGATACCTCATGGATGGTTCAGATGATGCTAATGCTAAAGCTATAGAACCTGTGAAAGGATAAAAACAACAGCTCCTCTGGAAGCTCACTTGACCTTGGTGGTTTCCACTCACTTCCGGGTAGAGTGACTTAAAACTCATGTAAAACCCACAGCAACTCCCAACACGGTTGTGATTTAATTGATTTTTTCATACATCACTGACAAACTATGGGCAAAATACCAATCAGAGTAAAAGAGTGGGGGCAAGCATGCCTAACGCTGTAGCAGTGTATAAAGTCTGACAGGTCTGGCCCAGATCCATACAGACGCTTTCTCCTGGTGTAACAGGCTTAATCGCAGGCCCGTCTGCTGCTGGGCCAAGTGGCCTGATTATATTACAATCACTGGCTTCTTTTTCTGATCTATGTGTCAGAAGATGAGTGTGTTGTAAGGAAATGGATACAGGCCTGTTTTACTGGTGCAGGTTGTTCAACACTCAGCGTAATCAGGCCTCAAAGCAATATAATAATAACTTAAGAAAATCAATTGTTTAAGGTTTGCCAAACCACAAATTACTACATACGCATATCACTGAGTGTCTTTGACTATATATATTTTGACTAACATGCAGCCAAAGTGGGCATAAAATACCTGATGTGACAGATGGATACACAATTAAAAGAAGTCTACAAAACAAAGCTTAGTCATTAAACTAAGTGGTTTTCAGAGGACGAACAACCTGCTTGTAACCTTACAATTCAGTGTGAATCACATACCATTCTGTAATGTAGCATCAGGGTTTGTTGCCTATTACTCAAATGTAGCCAGGTATTTTCTACACAGGCCTGGACTGTTTAATGGAAAATTCATGCAAGTCATCGGCATTAGTACATTTTAAACTGAAGGGCCCACTGTACTATAGACATGAACTCTTCTCAAAGAGCAGTCGGACACACTTACACTTACCTTCATACCCATAGTCACTTGCAACAACTCAACCCATATACAGTATTTATGCATGATTTATAAGTATGTCATTATTTAAGTAAATAAGTAAGTTTTATTTATAGAGAACTTTTCACAGACAGGGAGTCACAAAGTGCTTTACAATTACAAGATACAATTAAAAGCAATTAAAAATACAGAATAAAATACAGTTTTAAAATCCAGTTAAAATACAATTAAGATGTGATAAAGACATTAAGTGCAGTCAGTTTGTAACAGCCCTGAGTCATTTAGATTTTAAAAGCTTTTAAAGTACTCAGTAATCAGAGTTAAGCCACTTATTGGTGTGGAACACTTAAACACATAGGCATCAACATATCATCCATGATAAAGGATATTAGTATCTCAGTGATGCAAAATAATTTCAGTGAGTGTCAATAAACATGTAGGTAATTATGTACAAACTGGGACAGACCTAATAATTGTTTTCACATGCATATTCAGATTCACTGTTTGGCAAAATCAAGTTACTGCTGTGCTTTTCAATATATTTATTCTGTTAAACGTCACATTATCATTATCATTTATCTGTTGAACATGTCAAACCATTAGTAATGAGTTACTGCAAATCATAAAAGTTGAAATGGAGCCTTGCTGTTAGTATCAAACACAATTTATTTAGACTTTACTAATATTTAACATCAGAAGTTACAATATTTGTATGAAAGTTTGATCCTCTGCAAAGTAATATCATATGTATGATAATCAGAGCACTTTGTGACACAGTAGTTTTAATCATTTAGGGTTAACTGACTTCATGTCATAATGATATATATGGATCCAACACAGTGCATTTCTTCTCCTAGGACAGTGGGCATGGATGTCCTTGACTTCCCTATCTCTCCTCTTTACTAATCAGGCAAGTTTTGTATTTTATATTGACCACTGAAATACTCCTACTATATTTATGCAACATAAAACTGTCTTTTCTCCTCAAACAACAATAATTGAAGCCTCTGGTATGATGGCTTTACAACACGGATCATAATATGTCCCTTTTATGACACTGACAGGTGTGAATGCTGCTGATGGAGTATGTAAGGGAAGCTCAGTGACCAATGAAACTAGAGATTTAATATTAACAATAAATGCAGGCTCAGTATTGGGAAAGCAACTAGTCCTTTGTTGTTTTTTGTGATGGGTCACAACAGCTAATTATTGATTCATGCAAACATAGTATAAAATATTTAGAAATCCTGTATAAGTTCAAATCCTGGGAATTCTTTCAAAATAACACCCGGACACATTCCACAAGTTTTAATATGCAATATTTAATTATAGTTCATTAAAGTTATGGTCAGATATGCATCCTGCTCCACCATCCACCTTCTACTTAAAGCACACACACGCACACACACACACACACACACACACACACACACCGAAGCAAACACATCCATCCCTGTTCCTCTGATGCCTGACAAACTTGGTGAGCTTGGCACTTTTCATGGTCCAGAAGCAAAAAGGGCAATTTGCCCCCCCCCCCAACATACCCCACCCCCCAAACACCCAGCCTCTCTCTCTTTCTCTCTCTCTCTTCTTGTGTCAGGGTTTTCTTTGAGCTTGAGGTTAAAGATTAGCATCTCTGATAAAGATTAACTCTCTGTCAAAGGAAGGCGCTGATGGCATGGCTTTCTGATGCAGGAGGAGGACAACCCTGCCTAAAGCAAGGCAGGATTTTCCACAGCCAAATGTTGGCAACACACGATGAAACTCAAAATGAGCATGATTAAAATGGTTTCATCATGGCTGGGTCTTTTGGGTTTAGGTCATCACTTACCAGAAAAAAAAAAAAAAAAAACTTTCACTGTAGGTTTCCACAAACCAAGGAACATGCAATTTTTCAGATATGTTTTGTTAGTTTATATTATTTTAAACACACAGAATGTAGCATTTTCACATTGAAATATTTAAATATGACTATGTCTCTGTTAAATGAACAAAATTTTCTCAAATTTTGGTGATATGTTTAGTCTCACCATATTAACAGTTTTCTACTAAATTAAGAATCCAATTCAGATTCAGAATACTTTATTTATCCAAAAGGAAATTATTGTGTGTTGCACTTGCTCCATGTACAGGGTGGGGAAGCTAAATTTACAATGAACATTTAGTTGTTTTTTCTCAGCAGGCACTACGTCAGTTGTTTTGAAACCAAACATATATTGATGTCATAATCATACCTAACACTATTATCCATACCTTTTCAGAAACTTTTGCCCATATGAGTAATCAGGAAAGCAAACGTCAAAGAGTGTGTGATTTGCTGAATGCACTCGTCACACCAAAGGAGATTTCAAAAATAGTTGGAGTGTCCATAAAGGCTGTTTATAATGTAAAGAAGAGAATGACTATGAGCAAAACTATTACGAGAAAGTCTGGAAGATACTACTAAAGAAGAATGGGAGAAGTTGTCACCCGAATATTTGAGGAACACTTGCGCAAGTTTCAGGAAGTGTGTGAAGGCAGTTATTGAGAAAGAAGGAGGACACATAGAATAAAAACATTTTGTATTATGTAAATTTTCTTGTGGCAAATAAATTTTCATGACTTTCAATAAACTATTTGGCCATACACTGTCTTTCAATCCCTGCCTCAAAATATTGTAAATTTTGCTTCCCCACCCTGTAGGTATAAAAAAAAAGTAGCACACACACTTACCTTACCCACACACACATACCAGAGAAATATTGGCAATATATAAGAAGTAAAAGTAGTAAGTAATAAGTAAGTAGTATGATAAGTAAAAGAAATGTGCATGAATAAGTGCAAAATATTGTGTATGTGGATATATATATATATATATATATATATATATATATATATATATATATATATATATATGTGTGTGTGTGTGTGTGTGTGTGTGTGTGTGTATATATATATACATATATATATATATATATATATATATATATATATATATATATATATATATATATATATATATATATATAAATTTCTGAGTTCACATTAAGATTCAACTTTAATGTTTTGTTTTTTTTTGGTTGGTTTTTTTTGCTATTGTTGTGATTGAAAGACCCCTAATGGCAGATATTACAAATACGTTTATCAAATCGATGTCCATATGCATAGTTTGTATGGATAGGTTTAAGTAAAGACAGCACTTGGTTAAGTTTAACAAAAGATTCAAGGGCTTGAAAGTCCACAAAGTTGTACATAAACAACACATTATCTTTCCCTAACTACAACCATAGCTTAAACATAAAAGCTTACAAAATTTGCAATGCAAGTTTAGGATCAGTTTTGCTTATTTTCCATCCACCCTACTACTTCTTGCCTTCCTGACAAATTACAAAACATATCCATGGTTTTCGGAAGGTACCATACAAAGATTTCCCTTTCTCAGTTGGGTTGAAAAATGGCCAGGCTAAGTAGAAAATGTTTATTTGTGCATTCTATTCCTTTAGAAAACAATCACACAGGTACTTTCAATTAGATGTTTTCAATGGGACTAAAGCTGACTCTTGTTAATAATTTGTAGAAGAAATTCAGGTCCACTTGGAAACCAAGTTTGTGTGCGTCAGCAGCAGCTTGTTTCAAATGGGTCTTTGTGGACATGATGAGCGTCATGCCTCAGTTATGTGTCTACAGGCTGTAGGAGTAGATGATTTGTTCATATTTCACAACTCTGAATGAAAAGTATATAACTGGATGTGCATCCGAAGCACGGTGGATGGTGTTTCTACCTCCATGCTCCAGTTAACCCCCTGGTGTAAAACACATGCGAAGCTGTTAGATGTAACTGAGAAGTATCTGGTTTGAGGTTTTAAGAAACATGTTGAACACGCCCATGGAAATTATATAATTTGGAGAACTTGTGAAATGAATAGCTTATGATGTGTATACTCACAGGGACTGTCGGATCAACATATTTCCCATGAACACAAACAGGTAGAGTTTTCTCAGTTCTCTTAAGCCAATCCATCAAGGCCTTCCATTTCACAATTAATGGACAAGGTTTTTTAAGGTACGTATGATGTAATGAGTTTTTTTTTTTTTGGTGTATGAGTACTGGACAAAGACCAAACCAAACAGAGTCTTTATTCCCAGACCTGACTTTAATTTCTGACAGGAAGCAGAGGAATAGTTTCTCTCTGTAGTGCATATCTCTCCTCCGAAAAACAGCATTGAAACATATGTGTCATCCACACAGAGTTTGGAGGGGAGGAGCTGAAACGTGTTGCTGTGCTGGGTTTGTCGTCGCTTGACCATTTGGTGTGGCCGGGTCTGTGGCGGTGCTGCTGAGGTGATGATGCCATGGTTGTTCAAGCTCATTACACTTTAAGGATATGTCAGAATGGAGTTGATGAAAAGAAAAGAAAAAGAATGGAAACTGACTGATTGTTAGGAGGGAGTGGCAGTAGTTGCTTTGGTTCCCCACAAGGTAAAAAGTCAGAGAGAGAGACTTTGAATTATGCAAAGGTAAAAAACAGAGAGGCAACAAGTTAACTTACAAGTCACCAAGGGCTATAGGGGGTTAGGGTTACATCTGAGCCACAGCTGAACTGATGTAGTTTAGTTTGTGTTTTCACCATATGATTAACACAGAAACTAGAAAATATTTGACTTCCCATGAAGTCTACAGTTATTTGAACATTAACAACCCAAATTTGTATTTCATTAGAGCTCTAGCTATCAATTATTTTGTTTGATTGGATTCGATTAAATGATTATTTCAATAGGAAAAAAATCATAAAAATGTGAAACAGACATGTCTGAAAATGACAACTTGTCTTTTATTCCAGATCCAGCTACAACAACAACAACAACCATAAAAGTATAAAAATAAAGGATGGGCCTTTATAAAAAGATATCTATATAGAAACAACACCAATAACAACAGTATAAAAGCATTTATAAAAAATATCTATAGATATAAACAACAACAAACAAGTCAAATAACATCTACAAACAATATGTGCACTGCAGTCTTCAACACATTTGTATCCAACTTATTAACTTACTAACAATTTAAGATGGAACTAACATACAACTATGTGTTGATCCTGGTGTCATATGCGTCACAATAAGTATCTGTGTGAAACACAACAGTGGAACCAATGTTTAAAATTAAGGAAATGAAAATTTTAATGGAATATTTTTTTTTAATTGATAAGAGTTGATCAATTGATTAATCAATTAATCAGCTCAGTTCTATATTTCACGCAGCACAACACTGAATAAGTGAAGTCTGTTTTTATCTTGAATTAAGTGACATTATTCCCCTGATCTGATGTCAAAGCTATCACTTACAGATAACAAAATACAAAAAGATGTTTTAGCACTTTTTAGACTTTCATTTACCATCACCAGTGCAGCCTCCATAGTCCTTGACTGGGAAATAGGCTCAATAGATGCAGCATTGAGGAAACAAAAGAAAATGTTACAAGAGACTAATATTATCCCAGGACCTCTGATTTTGCTGAAATAGGGAAGGCAATTTGAAAGTTTTACTTTACAAATTACAGAGAAGAAAGATTCATATAAGATTAAGATCACAGACAACCTCTGTAATTTTGACAAATTATTATTAGCAATGTGTGGATTTTTGCATGATTCTAACTCTAAGCCTAATGAACTTCCATTAAAATACAGTTGTAAAACTAGATGGATGTTCAACACGGCTCATAAATATCTCACAATGAGAGAAGAAGTGAAATAAATTGCAGGATCCACCTCCTCTTATGGAGTGCTCTACAGTGCCTGTGCCCTACCTTCTACCAACTTTCATGAAAACGTGTGCAGTAGTTCACTAAACTAACAACCAAACACATACAGGCCAAAATATAATGAAACCCATATTAAATCTATTATATGTGACTTTTGCACATTAAAACATAGTCATAAAACAAGGCCTGCATTATAATAATAGAACTGTAACACTGACTAACAATAATTTAATTATTCATTTAAAGTTTCTTGTAGCTTTTCCTATTCTCATTAACGGAAATGACAGAACATGAAAGAATATTATATACATTTGCAAACTAGAAGCACTCGGAGAGCGCAGACCTCCGCCAAGGCTGATCAGTGGCCCCCCCCCACCCCCGATCACCACCAAAATTAATCATTTCTTCCTTATCCCATTTCCAACAAACCCTGAAAATTTCATCAAAATCTGTCCATAACTTTTTGAGTTATGTTGCACACTAACGGACAGACAAACAAACAGACAGACAGACAGACAAACAAACCCTGGCAAAAACATAACCTCCTTGGCGGAGGTAATTATTGTCCATTGTCATGACTGATTTCCATCAGCAGTAGGAAATGATCCCACATTACACCATTTACTCCTTTGTCTTGTAGAATTTGTTTGACAGAGAGACCGCCGCTGGCAGAAATTACATACTTTTTACCTCTGCCAAGGAGGTTATGCTTTTGTCAGCGTTGGTTTGTCTGTTTGTTTGTCTGTCTGTTTGTCCATAACGTCCATAACTCAAAAAGTTATGGAAGGATTTGGATGAAAATTTCAGGAAATGTTGATACTGGCACAAGGAACAATTGATTAAATTTTGGTGGTGTTCGGGGGAAGGGGGGCCACTGATCTGTCTTGGCGGAGGTCTGCGCTCTACAAGTGCTATTCTAGAAAAGACAGCGCAGACCTCCGCCAAGGCAGATCAGTGCCCCCCACCCCACCCCCAATCACCACCAAAATTTAATCATTTGTTCCTTGTGCCAGTATCAACATTTCCTGAAATTTTCATCCAAATCCAGGGCACTGATCTGCCTTGGCGGAGGTCTGTGCTCTCCGAGTGCTTGTAGTTTGTTTCTCTATTTCGACATATTATGTTGGTTATTTAGTATGTGAAGGAGTTTTACATGTTGAGTCCTTCAGTGTTTTGTTTACTTCTCAAGATTTTGAACATTAAGCTCCTTATTACCAATGATTACCATTGAACACAAAATGAGTTTCCGAGGGGAAATACAGGCCTAAAAATAAGTTATCAAATTTTTGCATGTGAATCTGCACACCAGCATATGTCCATATTTGTACTAAACAGCAAAACAGAGAACAAACAGAAAATACTAATTACTAATCATAGATATGCAGAGGTAGCAGTTAATGATGAGATCCTGTGACTGAACACAAACGTGGGGTGACTCCCAAAGATAGGTTGTTCAAGGCGTTATAAAAGGTCTAAGAGAATTATATTACAGGTTTTAGCTTTTCAAGGTTTGACTCTGAGTGAGATTATTCCTCGGCAGCATTTCCAATCAAGCTTCGACAAAGATAGAATCCAGTTTATGGTATCTTGCAAAAACGCAAAAGAAACTAACATATTTCTAAAAAGAAATGGTGTAAAGAAAAAGAAAAAACACTTTCATAACCAAGGTCAGTCATTTGGTAAGGAAATCATTTGGGCTTAGTTGAGTAGATTTGTTAGTTTTAGAGCAGTGTACTAAGGTTTCATTTCTGCCGTCTGTCCTGTTCAGCATCACTGACAACATAAAAAAACAAACAAAAAAAAAAAAACAGTTAGAGTGAAACCAAACCTTTGATGCAGTCTTGTCTTAGTAAGAAGCTTAAAGGTTTATGGATAAAAACATAAAATACCACATAGTAAAATGGCATCCAGGAGCACTTTACACCAGTGAGTTGATCATTAAGGGCTGAGGTATTGCACCCCCGGGTCAAAGGTCACTTTCTTCAGTGAACCTCTGAAGATACTTTTACCACAGAGTGTATAAAGTCGCATATTCTTAGTAGTGAAAAGAGTAAAGCTGGTATACGCACTTAAGTGCTGAAATGGACTGAAGGTCAAAAACTATATGAACACAAAGAAAAGAGCTTCTACATCAACGTTTAGATCAGTCTAACTTAAAATCACAGTTACACTCAATAGGCTTTGATAAACACAGTGGTATGGAAAGGAGCTGATGTGTGTGTGGGCTGAGGAGAGCGGTGACGGCACCACCAGACCAGGCAGAGATAAGAGCAGGCTGCACATGATAAAGTTTGTTCAGGTCATGTGAATGTTTGGATAGAAGCCTCTGCACCAACCAGCAACTTCACTCCACCTCTGTGTTAGCTGATGTAGAAGAAGAAAACGCACAAAGACAAAACCATCCAATATGGAAAGGAATCTTTATTGCCGCAAAAATAGTAGCCATCTGATCCACTTGAATTAGTGGTTGCTTATAACGACTGCATGATGAGTGGGTTAAAGTTCAAGTTAATCCGGCAACACAACCACAGAATTCACAGTTGAAATTTCTATCCATATACTGTCATTATTTAGATCCATACATTCATGTGTTTATCTCCCTTGAGCCTGACTTGGTGTTCACTCGCTTAATATGCACTGAGTGAAATTATCCAGACTCTTTGTTGCTGTTTCTGGACAAAAAATGTGGCTAAAAATGTTCATGATAAAACATTTTAGATCATGTTATTTTTTTGAAGTTCACAGGCTGAGCGTAGGTCCTAAGTGATGAAACCAAATGGTTATTTATAGCCTTGGTTTTGTTGTCAGGACTGCAACAGTCATTATATAATGATCTTTTTACTACATCAGAAACAGCATGTGTAAAAACTTAAGTAAACAACTAATGTAACACAAAGTTACACCCCAATCATTTTCATAGTAATTTTAGAACCCAGGCCTCTTAGGTTTTGGGTAAATAGGTTGTGTTTGGGAGTTGTGCCATTAGACTTCATTTGCAAGGGAACATCTTTTAGTTTCTGTGTTTAACGTGTGGATAAAAGACAACATAAACTACACTCGTCAAATGTGACCCTAAGCGTAAATGAGTCAGTGGCTTCTTTAACACTTGAATTCGGGAAATGGATCATTCAAAAACAATTATGCTCTTTAAAACCATTTTTATCATAATAGTAAACAAAACAACAACAAAAAATGTTAGCTATCAGTGTGAACCAAATGGACCCAAAAGGAAAACATTACTATTACTGCTGCTCCATCTTTGTTTTCAAAGTTAAACATCCGCACTCCTACCCTATGTTTTGCTTCTGTATCAGAAATCGTAATTTCAAGTGAGAACCCCCCCCCCCCCCCCCCCCCCCCCTCGGCCTCCCCTGATCCCTCGGCCTCCCCTGATCCCCTTCTTGAAATTTTGGCTCCTCAGCTGTTCTGGAGACTGTGGAGGTGGAGGCCTCCTCCTCCTCCCTTTGTCTCGGCCTACAAGGGCTAACCCGGCTGGGCTAGTCGGCCTCTGCTGCATCACTCACTCTCCGGGCAACTTTAGACCAGTCCACTCCAGCCTCCCCCAGCGTCCCCCCGGCTCCAAACGGTGAAGGTAAAGGAGAAGGGGTGGGGGACACCGGGAGGGAAAAGGCGGCTGGTGCTGCGGTGGAGATGGACGGTGAGCAGAGCTGAGCGCGTGAGTGCGCGGACCCAGGCAAGAAACAACTTTATAGGCATGTAGTAGTAGTAGTAGTAGTAGTATAGAAGTAGTATAGTAGTAGTAGTAGCAGTAGCAGTAGTAGTAGTGGTGGTGGTGGTGTAGGCTGGTACGGGGAGGTCGTGGGATCCTTGTGTTTGATTTATGTGTTTGGAAGAAGCTGTCAAGAGCAGAAACAGGAGCAGCAGAGCGGGTTTTACTCCAACATCCTCATAAGAATAAGAAAAATAGGAATAAGAACAGGAGCCACTGCCATAACACGGACCGTGGATTCTATTACACAATTAAACTGTGGACGGATGCGGGCCTGTCTGTCTGTCTGTCTGTCTGTCTGTCTGAGCCGGGACTCTTCCTCTTCTTCTTTCTCTCTCTCCGGCAGTGAATCGGGTTTTCCCCCCTGAATGATGCTGAAGTTATTTATGATCTGTGTAAAACGCTGGGAAACAGCTGTTCACCTTATGGGGGCCCGTTTCATGTTCTGCTTTTTTTTCCTGTCTCGGATCGTTTGGTTGTTTATGGCATTTATTTGGTCTTTCACAAGTCATTATTATGAATCACTGTTTAGTTTTAATGCAACTAGTGTAAACAATGGGCTAGTTTTATAAAGGCATCTGTAATTAGTATTAAAACTAAGAATATTTTATATTTTAAATATTAGATTTTTTTCGGAACTTGTTATATTTTGTGTTTTATTGTAGTCCCAGTCTATATGTAATGGTTTCTACAGCAGGTCGCGGCTAGTAGCTATTTTAATGGGACAATTAATTATTTAACATCCTCTATATTCTTCCCTCCGTCTTCATTTCAGAAATGTTTTGCCCTTTAGGACCACATTCTCCAACATAAGTATCGTTTTTTACAGGGATATCTTTTTATGCGACAGGGTTACACTGCGTGCGTATTTCTATGAAAAAAATTTGTCGATAAATTTTACCAAATTTTTGGTTGTTTCTGATGGGATCAAGCGCCATTATTCTTATTTAAATTGGTAAAAAAAAAAAAAAAAAAAAAAAAAAAAAAAAAAAGAAGAAGAAGTAAAACAGAAGCTTTTTAGGCAACCCGTGATTCCCACATTTTCAGTAAATATGTGTATTATGATGAGCAGAATCAATATCCTTTGGGCTCATTCCCACCCACCCTTCATCCAGCCCTTTCCATCTCTGCTCTTATGGCTTTTATTCCTGGATTTTACCGGGAATTATTTACCTTCAGCATCCCCGTCAGCGGTTGCTCCCTGTCCGAACCGTTCGATTACTCTTACAAGAGGTCTGTGATCTGTATCGGATTTTCACCAGGACCTTTTGATTCCATATCTCTCATCTCTTTTCCCTCCTTTTCCTCTTTATCCTGCAGTTCTTCGGAGCTTTCTGGACGCCGTTTTCTTCCATCAAAACATCAGGACGTAACAGAGCCTCTTCCGGTGAGTCCTAGTGGTTTTATATTCTTTTACATTCGTTCGTTGTGTTGTTGAACGAGGCCTTCAGCGCGTGGATCTGTCACCTCGTGAAGTGTGTGATGGTTAAACTACCGTCATTACACTTGGAGACGATTTTTTTTTAAAAATAAGAATTGGCCCTCGAATTAAAATTTCAACTTTATTTAGGCTATACAGCGACAAATCTTAATGGATAAATAAACATATCTTATCAAGTAAGTAATCAAAATGTTTAATTAATATACAGAAAAAGACACCAAAAGCAAGCAATTACACATACTGGGAAGGAAAAGTCTGTATGACAACATTAAAAACGGTTCCTAAAAAGAATGTGGTCAACCATATTTTACAATAAAGTCAGCATAAGTCACTATTTATTACGACTGTTATTACTATGAATTATTATCATTATATTGACCTTTTATCATTATTATATTGCTTCGATGATGCACTGTAGGAAATGGAAGCGGATGTTAATGTAACACGGATAAATACATGTTTAATTAGCCTACTTCGTAAAAGGCCTATATCAGCAAAAAAAAAAAAAAAAAAAAAAATGTATGTGATGTAATGTAATGACACGTGCTAATGTAATATAATCTAGAGGTGTGAAGGGCACACTGAAATGGCCGCGGGTTATGAACGCAGCAGGAATGGTATCAGGGTCAGTCCATCTTGTGTTTAGAGTTATTAAAGCAGCACTTCATATCTGCAATAACGACACTAATGGACACAAAGTTCCCAATAATAGTGATAATAACAATAAAACCAGGCTATAAAGGCGGAGATCAAAGCGGTATAACAGCAACAAATGACTGGACTTGTTTTCATTTAGACAACAAAAAGGAAAATGAAAAATGGAATGAAGCCTTTTGTTTTATGTTTTGGGGGGGAGCAACAAAACTCGTGGTTAAAAAAAAAATCTGATCTTAAATCCGGCAGTCAAAAGAAATTCCTTAGTGCCATCCTCATGGCCTAGATTTGTCAAGTCCCAGAGGAGGAGAAAGAAGGAGCAAAGATGGGATAGAGGATTTCCATGGCTCTGCGAGGCACGGAGTTGTGAAACCCAATATCCGTGACTCAATCCGAAACACGGAGGCGTCCTTACGCGTCTGTCATCCAAGGAAAATAAAAAAAAAAAAAACTGCAGTCCTTTTTTACAAGTAGCGACGTGTTTTGTTTGGTTTTTGTTTTTTTGCTTCACAGTTCATACATGTAACAGCTTATTTCTCTCCTTCCCACACTGTTAGAGGAAAAAAAACTAAATACAGAGACAATAAAAAGCTGATTAGTAGTTTGGTTAATGAGTGATGAGTATTTTCAGCAGCGGTTAGCACATCCCTCAGTCCGTACAAAAGGCAAGATTGAAAGAAGAAGAAGAAAAAAGGGGGGAAAGTTGCAGACGGAACAGATTTTCGGCTCCCACCTTCCACCTACACGGAGAAAGCATCCTCTCATTTCAGCAGCCCACAGCGAATGCTATCTGTTTTTAAGTTTGCTGTTTACGCACACACACACATTCACACACACGCAGCGAGAGAACTCATAAATCTTACGTAGCCATAAACGACAGGGGTAGCGTCCTGAATAATAAAAATAGAGGGAAGTGGGAGAGAGAGCTGCGGAGATGGGGAGAGAACGGTGAGCTGTGTGTGATGGAGAGCTGGGAAACATTTTCACGCACCTTCAGATTATCATTTCCACCTTTTCTCTTTGCTCTCACCTTCTGGGTTTTCTTGTCACTCTGACTCTGTCCTTTTTTTTGTTTCTTTTAGCCTGTATATCACCTCTTTCTTCAGACGTTGTTGCACTTCCTCCCCTGTGTGTTCAAATCAAAACACAGGGCAGTTCCTGTCTCTAAAAGACCCTGAAGTGGACATTCACAAGCATGTGTTCCTCATGTCCCCTCATGTACATTGCACTACTCTCTTCTATATCTGCTGTCTATTTATGTATGTCCTTCCACCCTCCCCTGACATTCCCTCTGTGCAACGTGGCCTCTTTTCCTTTCTTTTAATTCATTTTATGGATTGTACATAGGTAGTATAGCCTCAGGGGGGAGATGAGGTGTTGAAAACGTAACAATGCAGACTACATGTGTACTTTTTGCAAGGAGACATGGAATGAGATGTGATAGGTGTCCTGGAATTTTAACAGACAGATGAGGGGGATAGAAAGGGGCAAAAATATCTGAAGATGAATGATTGAAATAAATGTATAGAAGAATCAGACGTCTATAGGCTAAATACCTAAACTTCAGTGATATAATAAATAAATAAATAAAATAATATAACTAATAATCTACATTAGACTAAGTAGTGGTATTCAGCAAATACAGAAAAAAACTAATGTAGCTTATTCAGCTTTATTTCAATTCAAGCTATGTATCTCGCCATTATAGCCCCATATATCTGATACTACTGCACCACTTTTTGAACATAGCAAGCTAGACATTACTTTAGCATAATTAGCTAACATGGTCCCTGCTAACCAGCTAACTGTGCTATGCTAGAGTACACAGCCAGAAAAAAAGAAAAGTTAACCCTTGGTTAAAAAAAATAATTTAACTTATAGTTGTCTAGAGATGCTGCCTTCCTTTTTTCCCTCTTTGAATAAATAATTAAAGTCCAGCTGGGTCACTCAAACTTAGCTAAGTCAACCAGGTAGGTTAGCTAAAGCTAGCTGAAATATGCAGCATAGCCTACAAAAAAAGAGAGGGGAAAATAGGCTCGGATAGGGTCAGTTTTAAGTTATTGGACTGAAATGAAGCTGCAGTTATTTTTAAGCTAGTCATAGACCACTAAAGTTTAGTTTTTTATAGTTTAGTTTATTAATTTATTAATTTATTAATTAATTAATTTATTTCATAAGACAGGCCTAAGGAAAATCTACATGTCAGGAAATTGACCACATTATGAATGAAAAGCAGCAAAAAGAAGAACACATTTTATATTTTCTGCCCCTTTAACAAAATAGGCCTACTTGTACGTCTACAGTAGTAAGCTAATTTCAAAACAGAATTGTGAAACCAACCTCTTAATACAATATCAGCCATCACTTTGTGGTGCAATTCATCATATGCAAAAAATGAAATATCAAACAATTTCTTCTTTAGTTTCTCATTTTCTTTAACCTTAACCTAACAGCTCGATAAAACGACGTGATGACATTCATAGAATAATAAAGGTTTGTTTCGTACTAGTGTAGACACGTAGGAGAGTGACCATGGCTCGGTTGTATGTGGCCGCTGGGCCGCGTGCGTGTTGAAATTAACATAATTTGTGAGTGACGCTGAGCTGTTTGATGGGGAATCAACGTCCGCGAGTCAAGCCCCGTTATTTCCTCCGTTACGGCCCCATCAGCGTCTCTGAGCAGGACGTATAGTAAACAACTCAATGGGAATATTAACCAGGCTGCTGTTACTTGTACCACTACTACTATAGCCTATTAGTGGAGCTGCTGGCCGAGTGGAAGCCCACCTATACAGGCTTCCATAGGGAGGCGAGACGGGAGCATAGAGCCGAGAAGACGAGGAGGTAGAGGGGCAGAAGACCAGGGAAAACGCTGGGGAGATTTAATGAAGCGGACGAATTAACACCCCAACATGCAATGGGGTGATATTTCCAAGCAATCCGGTTCCTCAGATGCGGTGTGACAGTGTGACTGTCCGGCTCTGAGACTAAAAAAGAAAGAAATTTGAGGCCATTGTTATCAGCCAGCGGTGCTGGGGCGGAGGGTGGAGGTGGAGGGCGGGTGCGGGGTGGGGGGCGCGAGCAGGCAAGCAGGCTGGCTCCCGGTATGCTCGTTTCAGCTCGCGTGCTAGCTTAGCCTGGCCGAGCTTCTTACTATAACATCGAGCCCCCCCACCGACGTCTGGAGCCCTGCCTGCTCTCCCATCCGCCAGCCGTTCATGCCACACGGTGTCCGGTTCGCCACCCTCGCGCAGCCCGCCCTGCCGCTCTGCTGCCGCTGCGGGCTCCGGGAGGTGTTGTTGTGGAGGTGGAGAGCAGCAGCAGCAGCAGCGCTAGTATCGACACAGCACCGGAGGAAAGAGGAAACCAGGAGTGGAGGAAAAGAAGAGAACAGAAGAAAGCGAGCGGATTTGTTATTTATTTAATTATTTATCATTGTTATTGATTACCTAGTCAGCGCACGGGAGGACTAATCTGCGATGTGGTGTTTCTGGCTCTGTGTCGGGCTGGACCGGGACCACCGGTGCTAAGGAAGGTAAGGAGCATCACCGACTAAGCAGGCAGGCCAGCCGGTAATGCACGAGCTCAGAACAACAAACCAGAAGCCCAGCGCGTTTGTTGGCTGTGCAGTTTGTGAACGGAGTGGCTCAGTGATTTATGGCCCGTATGACTTCAATCCCGGTTCAAGAAGAGTTCACAATGCTTTAAGCTGCCGTGGCTACCCGCTGCAATCAGCCCCCCTTCTGCTTTCGGCCTTCCATCATTGTCCTTTCCTTTTTTTTTATTTCTTCTTTTCAATCCTGTTTCTCACTTATGGCCATTTATTTACAAAGCAATACCCAACATTTTTTCCTATTATGGATAATGCAATTCTCCCTTTCTCCCTGGTGTCTTTTTTATTATTATTTTGCAAATACCTAATATTAATGTTAATTTTAATTCTCCATTAAAATGTTCAGACGGTGTAATTTTGTCACACATGGAGGTATACTTTGTTTGAGTCTAATTTGAATCCATGAGTGTAGCAACAATAGCAGTGATCAGGCCAGTGTTTTATTGTTTCTGGGCTTGGCTCCATATAATTGGCCCTTCTCTCGCTCTCAGTGTCTTTTAATGGAATAAGGAATATGTGGATTGTCCAAGTTAATGCGTTCTCTCCGTGTGTCTCTGCCTGCATTGCTTTTCATGGCAGGCGCCATTTGTAATTTTATATCCCAGGATAAAACACAGACACTGGACACCAAGGCCGCCCCCCCCCCCCCCGCCCCCCCCCCTCTCTGTTGTTTTTGTTTGGGTGGCTGTTTCTCTGTCAGTGTTCGTGGATTATTCAGGGAGGCGTCTAAAGTTGGTGATTGCATTAAGCTGTAGCCCTACAACCAGGGGCACAGACATTACGTGTCCCGTTTAATGGCGAAACAGCGATATGATTTAATAACATATTCCTCCTACACTCACTGCCATGGCCTCTCTCTCTCCCTCTCCTTCTATTCCTCTGAGTAAATAATTAGGATTCCAGCTTGTCTACCAGAAAGATAAATGGCTGACATGTGTGACGTGCTGAGAGCTGGAGCAGGGCTGTCTAATCTTGGGAAAAACAGAACAATACTTATAAAATATAACAATCAGTGCTATTGTAACCGTTTTGACAAATTTCGATTTCATATTTATTTTTCTATTTTGTATGAAACAAATTGCCCTAATAATATGTTGGGGGTTTTTTTGCGTTCTTTTTGTGTTTTTGCTATCTATTCTGACTCATACATAGGCTGTTTATTTAACTTTTCATTTATTTAAGCTTCATGCTGAAATGTTTCATCCAAAGACGCGTTTTAAAAATGTAATTTAGGGCCTATGAAGCTACAATTTAGAAATAGTCTGCAGTATAAAAATAAGTAGAATAAATTCAAGTGAAAATATGCTACCTATTCAGTACCCAGGCCTAATATGCAGACTGCCCGTGTATTCACTTTTTTTTTTTTTTAAGCACACATTGCCTTCTCCATTCTCCAACAGTAGCTTTAATTTTATGACACGGGAATGGTTTTGATCCGTCTGTAGTTTGTCGTTAATATGAAAACGCAGAGAATTAATTAACCCTCTGGTAACCAAAAGCAGGCTGCTGTTTTACTTAGTTAGCTGTAATGCTAACAACCGTGGTATAGATGCTCTGTTTGCTCCTGGAGGCAGCGTCAGCAGTCAGTGCTGCTTCACCGCCGTCCTTGCTGTTGAACATTTTATCTCCAGAGGAGAAATGAATGCCAGGTGCTCCATTGCTCCTGACAGGACGGCCTCGCGCGGCCACAGGCCCACCCCGACACTGAGCGCGAGATAGGGAGTCTATGTGGGCTCGAGCCACTGCTTCGTCTGCTTCTTTTCCCCGAAGGGGCCATGATAGTGCACTGGGGCCGCGCGACCCTAATGGAACACTGAGTCGTCAAGCTTATTCCGGGATGTTCTTTCTTTCTTTCTTTCGTAAAATATATGTATTTTCCACGGCACTCAGTTCAACACAGAAAATTGCTCGCGTAGCCGGCTCCATTGTACACCGTTATGTTTTAGGGTTTTTTTTTTTTTTTTTTTTTCTTAATTAGGCCTATTCGATTTAAAGACGTAAATTTCGTATTATTATATATTCCTCCGTTCAGTTTCGAAAACGTCCAAAGCGACCGAAGAAAATAACGAATAATAGAAAATACTAGTTATTCAGCGGCAGCAATGATGGTTTCCGGAGATATGGGTGAGGTAAGAGCGAGCAGACGGAATACAGTAAATCATGTGTGAAAAGGCAGAGGGTGACAGAAATAGGCTACCTACATCAGTCACAAAGGAAAAAATATACAGGCCAGGTTCACTGGCGCCCTTACACAACCCAAAAATAAATAATAAAACTGTACACATGGACACATGGGTTTATTACAACACACAAATGCAGCAACTTGTTTTATTAAATTACATGCATAAGAATATGGCATTATGAATACTCAAAATAACCATTCAATTTATTTGATTTGATTGGAAAAAAATGTGTTAAAATTAAATGAATGAGATTGTTAATCTCATTTTAGACGTAGAGTAAGGATATAGTGCATAACATAAATGTAACAATTAATAATTCTAACAATAAGATAAATATAACAAGCTACTTTAATACTGGTATTGCTCTACTGAGTAAGCTATGATACTGTTAATATTAAAATAATTAATTATTATTCTCCTATAATGTTTATAATAATCCCTGGTTATTGCTAAGTGAATTAGGGTAACCATCTTTAACATGAATTGTTCAAGTGTCTTGTCTGTGTGTACAGAGGGAAAGAGGGAACAGTTTGCCCTCCTTGTGCCCCCTCCACAAGAGCATCTGCAGGCTGTGTACTGGGCTCAGAGGGGAGGGGTAGGATTGGGGGGGGGGGGGTGAGGAAAGAAAAGCAGTGGTTTCTATTCATGTCATGGTGCCTTTCATTTGAGGAAGATGGATTTATCTCTCTCATTTCTTTATTCTGCCTCTCCTAACCTTTTAGGTCAGATTGCAGGGGACCGTTGGAGAGACACCGTCACGTGACCCCCGGTACCAAATGGTCTTCCGGCAGTGGCTCTCAGCAAGGACCGGAGCACAAGAAGACGCCGCCACTTCTCTCAGAAATGCAGAAAACAACATATTACGACAACTCCTCAACGCTTTTTGGTGGCTACTCATCCTACCAGGTGCAGGGGACGACTACAGCCGCCAATGGCTTTGGGGGCTATGATGCCCCAGTCCCAGTGTCCCACCACCAGCCGGCCTTTCAGTCGGCAGCCCATCTGGATGTGGATTCATACCAGCGCTCTGCCTGTTCTTTACAAGCGCTGGGCAGTAACAGCAGCCACCAGCAGCAGCAGCAGCTAGCCAAAACCAAGGAGCTGAATGGCAGCTGTATGCGGCCCAGCCTGCCGCCCGAACACCATCCCAGCTCCCAGGTGTCCCCTCCACTGCCCCCCAACTCCAGCAACAGTAATACCGGGGCTCAACAGCCGGGGGGCAGTGCTGGGGCCTCCTCAGTCTCTAAATCAGGCCCTAATAAGTCGTCTAATTCCTCCTCCTCTACATCCTCCTCCACGTCGGCTTCCTCCTCACTGCCCCCCAACCCAACCCTGGCCAAGCAGATCTTCCCCTGGATGAAAGAGTGTCGGCAGACGACCAAGCAGAAAAACTGTTCACCCAGCAACAACTCTGGCAACGGTGTGTTAGATTACACTTGTCTCTATTGGTCTGCCTGCCTTTGCTTTGATTTCTCCTCATGGTAACAACATGGCTACAATGACCACCATCCTCTCTTTTTTTCTCCTTGATTTTCCTCCCTCATTACCATCTTGTTTCTTATTATCCTGATTCTCCTTCACATCACCACATCCCTCTGTCTTCACGTCTCTTATTACCATCTTCTTTCTAACCCAAGATCCCTGGAGGATTTCAAAGGTTTCTTGGTCTGCTGTGGTAAAACAGACTTCCCCAGCTGACCGTCCAGGAACTAGTCAAGCTGGTTGTTTTCTGCCTGTAACTCACATCTGCTTTGGTCCAAGGCACTTAAAGAAATAAATGTGGATGGAGATGGACAGTGGGGCTCACTAATATACTCTTATTTATGAAAAGAAAAAAAAACCTCTTTTGACCTACCTTCTTCTGGGTACATGAAAAGAGGAGCAGTGATTTGCTTAGTTCTGCATAAAGATTGAGAAGCAAAATACTTGGCGCCTGGCACTGCCCAAAGTTACAAATATACTTAACATTACCTCTAAAATTCAGTAATTATAATGTTTTTTCTATCCACCAGGTCACCAGAAACCTATTAGGATCACATTTAAGCCATGTTTGAACTGATATAGTTCGGGTTGTTTTTAGTTACTTGATAAACACAGAAGGAAGATTCTGTTTTAAGTTTACAATAAAATTTGCATTTTGGCCATACACTTTTTATGATACAACCCCAACTGTAACTGCAAGTGGAAGATCCATAAAGCTTTACTTAAAGGGGTACATAAAAGATTAAGTCAGTCATTTTCAGATGGGTTTATTTCATATTTAGTATAGAAATTGCTATAAACCTGTGAAACTGCACTGTCAAGCAATAAACTTTTGATTGTCACGAAAAACTTTACTCACCTACAAACCTAGATGGTGTCAATGTAGGTCACCTAAAACTGAGAACACAAAAATGTGTCTCCTGACAAATAGTAGTTGGTAGAAGGAGGAGAATAAATACATGTGTCATTTAATCAGGAATAGTGTCATAATGTCACTTTAAAAGACAGCAAAAGAGAGTGGGATTGAGTAGAGAATCTACAATGTCAATTTGTTTTTCCCTTTTGTTTGATCATAATATTAAGTGAAGCTTCATGGAATTTTCACTTGGGATCATGACTATTGCATTAGATATGCAAGAATAAAATTCATGTATTAAGTTATTCCAGTTCAAGTGATCTGAAGGCAACATCGGTTCAAACATAGCTTAAATGTAACTCCTACCCTTAAACTGATTGCTGATGGATATGGTAAATGTTGAGAAGTTTTAAACCAACATTCTTATCAATATTAAGTGAGCTGTCCCGGATTCATTACAGTAACAGTACAGCCTTTTACTGACAGCCAATTGGCTGCCACAGATCATCTGTCAACTATACAGGTAGCTTCTTTTCCATCATACTTTCCTCTGATCACATCACATCCACCTCCTTCCTTCTCCGCTTATTGTTTTCCTTGTCACCTTTGTCCCGTCTTCTTTTGGCCACTGTCCGCTGCAAGAAGGTAGATATTAAAATGAATCCAAATGTCATGAATGATAACTAATGAGTGTTATTTTAGACAGAGAGACAGAATGGCACAGACATTTCAAATGAGACATATTAGGAGCAGAAATATAACAGGTTGATGAATTTGAATATTATCTGTGTGTCTGATAACACGCAGAAAAACAGTCACAGATTCAGAGAGATATATTATTAGAATTAGGAGTTATCAATGATTACAAATATTCTGTGATATTATTCACGTAAATGTTCGTATCCACAGAAAAGCACCCAGCTGACAGTTTATTGATGAGAATTTGAAACAATTACTTAGAAAAATGTCGGTTAGACGGATGATGTGATGGTTAACTCGGTTGCTCTCTGATCATTCTTTGTCTGTCTGCCGAAATAAACAGTGCTGTGAACACTTTATTCTGTTGAGAGGGAGATCAAATCACGGACAGATAGGATCTAGCTGCTCGCTCACAAAGCATGAACACACGAACAAACTCATGACAGAGCCATCGTCTGCATACTCAGACACAGACAGAGACACAAGAGGCAAGTTATTCCAGCAACACATCATGGAAAATCACCACCACTGCCACTAAAGCTTTATGTGTTATTCCTTTAAATATGCTGCCTTTAAATGAGACAGCGGTTGTTGATATTCAAACTGTTTTAGCTCATGAGAAAGAAAAGCATGTCATGTCCTTTCACACTCAGCAGAACTGCCCTAAGAAAGATTATACAATGCTGCAAGGATGACATATTTTTGTAGGCTAACCTAGAAGTTAGCATTGCGACGGTTCCCTTGACAAAAGCCAGTGGGATTGTTACATGTGGTTTTGAAGTAATGCAGAAAATAAGCTTAATTCAGCTTTATTCGCATACCTATTCTACAAAGAACTTTTCCTCTGAGCGTAATCTGATCTAGCTATTGAATAATATTGTTTGCAAGAGTGAAATACATTAAGGCTGTAAAGGCAGACTAGTGAGTATGTAAATTTTGTTTGGTGGGATGATGTTCAATGTCTGTGATGACCTCTGTAGTTTCATTTAGCTCCTTGTTAGCAACTGCTGTTACTAAGATGCAAAACATTCTAAATGCTTTACTTTATGGTTAAGAACAAAGTTATGTTTACCATTTATCTTATTTCTGGAACTTGAAGTGTGTACTTGCCACTGGGTTATAGGTTTGTCATTTGGCTCTGATAGCAGATCAAGGTGATATCACTAAATATAGTTGTGACAGTGAAAGAATACCAGGAGAGTGGTTGATTCTGATGATGAGAAAACAAATTTGTCTGCTGTAAATACCCAATGCAGTACTTCTGGTGTTAGCCTTGACCTGCTGTAATTACTGCACTACCACTGAAAAGTTTTAGAACTCATCCATTTTCGCTAAAGGTTTATAATATGCGGTCTGTCATTAACTGCCTTTTTTCTGTCCATTCTGTCCCAAAAATTTACTACTACCTGCAGTGCAGCGTTGCCCAAATAATGCTTCAGAGGGTGTGGTAACAGATTCTATTCTAATACTGCTTTTTTATAAAACATCAACAACACCTGGGACACCTGTAGGGATTTCCCATGAACTTTAAATGTTACATTTATTGCCATTACTTCAGTAAAAAGTGAAAGCTGATGACTCATTACTTGTTCCCTGGGAAAGATCCCAGTCTGAAACCTAAAGTTTTTACCTCTGGTAGTTTAGCAGTTACCTGTTCTAAACTTCAGGACAGACATTGGATGTGTTTAAATGTTGAGAAAATTGGAAAAATTCAGGTGTTCTAAAACCAGTTGTGTGCATTGCGGAGCTGCTTACCTTCTGTTTGATCTGACAAATGACAAATCTAATCATAAATAGTGTTACATTCCTCATGCAGACAGTATTATTTTCCAAATGTATTGAGATTGTTTTATTACTGTATTGGGACAAAGTCACAGAGGCTGCAGATGTCTTTTGTTGTGAATTTGGAGTTCTGCTTTCTCTAAACATGAAGTTAACTGACAGTAG
This sequence comes from Sphaeramia orbicularis, assembly GCF_902148855.1. Lineage (NCBI taxonomy): Eukaryota > Metazoa > Chordata > Actinopteri > Kurtiformes > Apogonidae > Sphaeramia > Sphaeramia orbicularis. Next base: position 47,703,502 of record NC_043964.1, read on the forward strand.
GTGATATATTTGAGATGATGAGAGTAACCCAATATGCTTTACATTCACTGTGAGTGACTTATGTGAGCCAATAGGTGGCAAGTTTCTAACCCGGCATCATCCTTGTCAGCAGAAGCGTGTATTCACACTCCTCACCGCTGTCTCTGAACTCTTGAAATACATTCCAGCTGTATTTGTAGTCAGAGTTACTGTCATATAAATGGGATTTGAGTTGGACTTTTCTTGGCGGGGTAACCTCAGCTCGGTTCCTCATCCTCCTGCAGCTGTTCTCGCTGTGGGTTTTTTTTTCTCTCCAGCCAAGATGCAATTTAGCTGCCCTTGGCCACTAGCGGGTCCTCCGCCTCTTAATAACTGCCACTGTTATGAAGTGTTGACAACTAATATCAAGGGGTAATTCATCCAGCCTGCACAGACCCCCCTCTGCTTTATTAACAACATGAATGCTTTCAATTTCCTCCAGCATGCAGCTGCAATGGCTTTTATTTCCTCTATCTTTCTTTTTACCACACCTGTCTTATATGAACCTCTCCCTTCTCTGTCATTTCTACATTTTGCTTAACTTTTTTTGCATTCCCCAATTTTTGTGCCCTAGGTCTTATTTCTATTATTTATGCTTTGTCTTTTCCCTTTCTTTCCTTTTCTTAACTGAAATGAATTTGTTCTTTGCCCAGTAAAATTGTATATGAATACTAGCTAACAACAATGAATATTAAACTTAATTTCTGTTTATTTTTTATTTAAGTAATGCTATTCTCCTGCGAGCAATAATTGTACTAGAGTAGCATTGAGGGTAGTGAGCACAGCTCAAGAAACACTGTATGCTTGGATAGTTTGTTTTGTGATTCCCTGACTTTATTCCAAATTCATTTTTTGAGAAGTGGTTTTCTCTTGCCCACAATTACATAAAAATCATCAACCTTTTCTAACATCATCCAACTAAACTATTTTGTCCAGAATGATTGAAATGCTTCCACTTCAGTGCTTAAGTGTGTTTACTTCCCTCTCTTTCTACCCGACTGGTTCTACACATGTGCAACATGAAACAGAGATGAGAACGAAATGAGACGACTCATTCCTTTACTACATCCATCAACTTCTGACCAAAACGCTTGTTTATCCTTTTAGCACTTGGCCAGTTAGCTTGCCTAACACGACATTTTATCCTTTATGTTGGACTTTCCTTCATGTGATTTTCCTTGCCATTCCTTTGTGTAACTTATTTTCTGGTCTCCTCAGCATCAGGGGGAGCTGACAGTGGGAGCAGTGGGGAGAAGAGTCCCACCAGCGGGTCGTCAGCATCATCAAAGCGAGCTCGTACAGCATACACCAGTGCCCAGCTGGTCGAGCTGGAGAAGGAGTTCCACTTCAACCGGTACCTGTGCCGGCCACGGCGGGTGGAGATGGCCAACTTACTCAACTTATCAGAACGCCAGATCAAGATCTGGTTCCAGAACCGACGCATGAAGTACAAGAAGGACCAGAAGTCCAAGGGTCTGAGCTCCAGCTCTGGAGGACCATCACCAACCGGCTCGCCACCCCTGCCCATGCAGTCCACCGCCAGCTTTCTCAACTCAATGCATCCCATGGCGGGGGGAGGTGGGGGAGGTGGGGCTGGGTATGACGCCCCATCTCCACCGTCCTTTAGCAAGCACCAGGGAGTGTCTTACTCCATGTCCACTGCCTACTCCAATGTCCCCATGAAGGGCTGCCCCCCCCAGCAGAAGTATGGTGCTCCAGACCCGGACTACGGTGACCCTCATCCCCACCATGGATTAGTACAGGCCAACAGCGCTGGATATGGGACACCCACCAACATGCAGGCCAGTCCGGTGTATGTGGGGGGTGGCAGCTATGTGGAATCCATGCCTGGCTCGGGGCCTTCCATGTACGGGCTAAACCACCTCGGTCCTACGCCACCCCACCACCAAACCATGGACTATAATGGCGCAGGGCCAATGTCGGCCACCAACCAGCACCATGTGGGTGGAGGGGGCCCTGCAGGTCCCTGTGACCCCCCCACACACCCGACATACACTGAGCTGTCGGCACACCACACCTCGACTCAGGGCAGAATCCAGGAAGCACCCAAGCTCACTCACCTGTAGCAGGTTTGGAATAAAATGACAACGTAGGCAGTAGAAGAAGACGACATACAAGAAATAACATGACACGACTCACTAACAGACTAACATGTGGGGAGTCCACTGCTGCAACGAGATGGTGGAAGAAACAGGAGGGACCAGCCCAGTGGTTTTTCCTGTGCTTTTGGAAGGGGGGGAGTCACTGTCCTGGTGTTATACAATCCCACCCAGTTCCCACTGCCATTATTAGATCAGATTACAACCACAACTCTCATCAGCCCTGTCTCCATAGAAGTGTCATGTGAATTTGAAAGAACCTCACAAAAAAGAAAAAGTTTCCATATTGAGGTTAAAAAAATGAGGCTGCACAGTGTCATAAGATGCAGAGATAAGCTACATTAGTTGAATGGACAGAGTAGAAGAAGGGCATTCTGGCAATATTTTCCATCTAAAATAGCTTTTTTTCAGACATGATACAGGAGCAATACATTTAACCATCAGTTCACACTACCATTTGCTATTTCTAGCCATATTTTCGCACTTTATAGGAATATGCAAGATAACGCCAAGGAAACAGTTGATCACTTGTGAGTTAAATGTTCACTAGAATAAAACTTATTTGAAAAAAGTCATTGCATCTTGTAGACCAGGGTTGTCAAAACTGGCCCGCCAAACGTTCCAAACCGGCCTGTGAGGAGAATTTGTGAAATGCAAAACCTAGGGTATGAAAATCATTTTGGTTGAGGTTCCATATACGAGTTAAAATACTGTCATAATAACCTCTCAATAATGATAACTCCAAATTTTCCTCTTGGTTTAATGTTAAAAAAGTAACATTACATTGTAAAAATGTTTAAAGTTACAAACTATCATCAACTATCAACATTTCAACTAAGTTTAAATCTGTTACAAACAGATTGATAATTTTTTTCCAGATTTGCTGCCTCCATCAACTTATTCTATCCTTTTCTTCAAAATTGCATAAAAATACACTAATGGGTGTTTAGCAGTTACCAGCTTTAAGTTACAACTTAAGTGACTTGATCGTTTTCTGCTTTTGACCCTGGCATGACGGGAAACATTTGAGGATTCTAATATATGAGAGTTCTTTTGCAATAAGCTGCCCATTCAAAGCTTAATGATTAGTGAACATTATCAGTGATCAACTTCAACCATTTCATATTAAATGTATACTTAAGTCTGCATAGATTTGTTGGTGGCAGGGCAGTGAAGCATACTGTAGGTGTAGGAGACAAGGTGCAGTCAATTGTCCTCACACCCACTGAGGACAATAAATGTCAGGGAGCTTGTCTTGTGGCGCTGGTGCACAAACGTATTGGCAGCTGCACGCCATAACAAGACGTATGGGGAGCACCACTGTTCAGTCAGTATTAAGTCTACAACTAATGAGTATTTTCTCTCTTATTTTCTTGATTAGTTCTTTCATCTATATAAGGTTGATGGTTCCCTCAGCTCAAGGGACAATATCCTGTTTGGTCCAAAACCCAAAGATATTCCATTTAATATCAAAGAGGGGGAAAGAATGTTCAATTTAAGAAGCTAGAGTAAGAGGATTTAGACAGTTTTCTCCAAGAGCCCTTATCAAAATTATTTCAAAAAGTATAAGAACAATCTTTGTAGAATTATCTTTTAATGCTTCTTCCAAGTGTTTCTCAAGCATTATTGGACTTTTTCAAACTGATTTTGTGTGGGTGAAGCAAATGAAGGCCTGGTTCTGCTAACAAGTAGTAAAACAGCTTGTAATGGCTCAGTCAGAGCTAGTGTGTGGTTTAAAAATGTACTTTGATAATAAAATCCCCCCCTTAAGACACATGCAACACATATACAAACAGCTCTCCCGCCTGGTAAATGAAATAGTTGAGATTTTAATGGGCAGTTAACGAGGTGCTTAGATTTATGACGCCGAGCTCTTTCCCCCCTCCAGGCAACACATGTTGTTGTCAGCTAAGCTGAGCTATGTGGAGGGCTCTGCCACTCCATCAGCCCGAGAGAGTGAGAGAGAGAGTACAGAAATATATGGCTTGCGCTAGCATCCTTGTGATCACCCAACAGACCCCCACCACCCAAAGCACTTCAAAACCACTGGACCAGCCTCTTCCTGTGCTGCCTCTCTTCACCTTCTACCGTATTGTACCTGTCTACAACAGACTGAATCACTACTAATACACCATCCTCTTGTCTGTGGCACCGTCATGGCTTCTGAGGGAGCCTTCATTACCCACAGTCCCCCAACTCTTCTTCCCTCCCCATACATATGCACTCACCCCCTTTCTCATCACTTTTACAGGGTTTAATAGCTCGAAAGGTTTAAGTAGCTCACAGTCAGCACACCAATCTGTGCTAAATTCTATTAGCTAATCACTCATACACAGAGATGCTAAGCTAAGCTAAGCTTCTTTTTCGTTGACACAATTTTGCAGCCAGCTGTTGACATCTTCAAACAAACACATGAGAGGATGTGAAAGAGAAATTTTTAATGTTCCTTTTTTAGCACATCATCGACACAGGGTAAATATAAGAGTGGAGAACACTATTTATTTATGTTTGGGTAAGTCATTACCCTCCTCTCTCTCTTTCCTCTCTATTTCTCTCTCTCTCTTTATCTATCAGTTTGGAAGGGTGTACTCTTACATTAGTGGACGGCAATGCGTAAAAGTCCCCATTTATTTTTTTTGTTTTGTTTTTTTTGTTTTGCTTTTTTTTAACTATTGTTCTCACATATCTTGACTTTTAACGTGGATACAGGGTATATATTTGAACAAAAATGCATGTCCCAGACTCAGAGCCACTGTGTATCTCACATTTTAAAACAGCTGGTTGGTTTGTTTGAACAGTGTGTGAGAACAGTCGGAGAGAACACACACAAACACACAAAAAGGACCCTCAGACTTTTTGACTCAATGTTCACAACTGAAGCTGTGTGTGTGTATGTGTATGTGTGACCCCGACTGCACTCACTCATGTTCTGGAAATAAACCTGTCCGACGGTTTTTTAAACTGCAGACTTACACAATAGGCTCGTCACCTCTGGGCATCATTGTTGCACTTAGAGTTTACATTTTGATGGTTAAAGGTAAAAAATAATAATAAAATCTTATTTTGAAGACGGAAGGCCCTCCAATCAAAGCGTCTTTCGGCCAATGTGTGTTCAAGTGAACATTCATATATAAATATTTATTTGTTATAGCCAGTTTAAAAAAGACTTTCTGTTTTGTATTATTATTTATCCTTCATGTATTTATATTGAGAAAAAATACTGTACTTTTTTAGTATTTACCTGTTATGAAAGAAAAAAAACAAAGTTGTGTTTCTTCTTGTCCATTGTACTGAAGTTACATTTTTTAGTTCTTGTATTCTAGAAGAAAAATAAGTAGTTTTTATGTTCCTATAAATGACCCTTGTACATAAATGTCTTGGCTTGTACAGGGAAAAAGGCATGGATGGGGATTGGTTACCCATCCATGCATAGTTGAAAAATTTAAACAAACTATTAGCTGGAAAAAACAAGTCTTTTGGAGAAAACAACTTCTTTCTTTGTCCTTTGTAGCTCCTTTTCTTTCATTGTTGAGAGAGTTGTCTGTCGAACAATTCTTTAATAAAAATGTTATGTTATTCAGAGTAATCGTTGATTTCTTAACAGAAAGTTGACTCATGGCTTGTCCCTAAGAAGTTAGACTGGTATAAATCCCAGTCTTTCAATCTCCAAAACATATCATGTATTAGAATGTTAAAGAAAAATGTCAACATGTACTGTTTGATGATCTGTGCTCCTCAAAATCCATGCCAGAAAGTGCAACCACTGTCATTATTAGACATAATATTTCACAAAACTAAATGATCCAGGTTCAGATATCAGGAAACATGCAACCTTTCCTGTTAAAACTGACCTCAGGACACAGGATCAAATCACAGAGAATGAATGAGCATCCATATAATTAAAGTGTATTTTAATTTAAACTTTTTAAGTCGAGGGGAAGGTTATTCTTTCCAGTCAATGACTATTCATGATAAACATGTAGCTGTTCAACAAGTGGATGTAAAGTTCAGTCTTCATCTTTCTTATTTTTTCTTGTTCAATCCCATGTCACTCTTTTTTCGTTTTTGCACAATAACGTGCTGATCTTCCTGGCAGTATTGTGTCCATACTATACACATGTTTAGATCTAAAAGACAGCCTCAGGCCTGCGCCATGGCCCCGTCACGTGGTGCCGAGACCACCCCACCCCCCTCTCCCTAGCACGCGCCTCGTGTGTTCAGTTCAGTAGGAAGGCAACGGCATAAAACTTAAGACATAAATCAGCTTCCCATAAATAATGGCCCTACTTCCCTTTACATCTCCGTTGGACTAACAGACAATAAAAAACACCAATAAGCAGAGATTGGATCTAATTTATAGCCTCATAAAAACAGACGGAGGTTCTCTGGGCTGCCGCTGCTGCTGAAAACAGACCGGTTATTTCTACAGAACACGAGCAGGTCCACGCAGGGCTGACAAATCACAACTATACTCACATCACATCCGTCCAATGTGATGAGAGACGTTTAAGGAACCATCTTTATAACAGCCAGGCCCTTTCACAATCACAGTTTGGCCGTTGTTTTAGGTGTAGCCTCAGTCGACTACACTTAGGGAGATCTTACTTAAGATACGCGATGCACACTGATTTGGGTAGATTATGCTAAGATAATGTGACTCAGATTTAAACCAGCAGCACCTTGACTAAATTTACGGTGAAACTCATTTAGTTTTCCCATTTGTCCAAAAGTAGAACTTACGCAAGTGGCGCATATTCATTCTGAACGCAAAATTATTAATTATTAATACAATTATTTTGATCTGGCGTTTGATTTAAATTCCTTTAGACCCATTATTATTATTATTATTATTATTAGTAGTAGTAGTAGTAGTAGTAGTAGTAGTAGTAGTAGTTGTTGTAGTAGTAGTAGTATTTACTAGGCTATGTTTAACATAAAGCTTAATACACTTTATGTAGGCCAATAATAAATACCTGCCAAATAATAACTGCAATGTAATTAGTGTTTTATGCCAATATTCATGCCAGTAAAGAAAAATAAATGGCCCTGTGGATAATAGTGATAACAACACTGGTAAGTAGCAACAGCAGCTGAAACACACCACTCACCCGAGCCTTATGCAATTTTAACGCAACATCTGCTGCTGTTTTTCGTCTTTAACGTTAGACGTTCACAGTCTTACGTCAAAACGCACCAATTCATCACTGACATTCGCTAGCCAGAATTTGACTTTCAAAAAAAACGTAGGCCTATAATATTTGTTAACACAATTAAAAAAAAAAAACTGAACCCAGAATCATCATTACATGTCAAAACGAAAAGAACAAAATAAAAACAAAATCCCATTCTCATTCAGCCAGTCCGGTGCCCTGGTATTGTTGAATGGAAAACAAATGCATTTTCTCTTCCAAATTCTTTCAGTAAAATAAAATGTAAAATGTGATGCTGGTATCCGTTCAGGAGTTCAGTCTGCAGCATGTGTCTGCTGGCTTCGGTATTGTGTGTGTTTTCTGTCTTTTTTTTTTTTTTTTTTAATTGTGTGTTGGTGCAGAGTCGCTTGGCCTACTCACTGCCCTCAATGGCTCCCACTCCCACGCACCTTTTTTTTCCAGTAGCAGCTAAATAGCATGGGGACAAGGGCAAGCAATGGGAAATAGTCTTGCGTTTTTTCTTTTCTCTCCTTTTTAAATTTCTACTTCAATAACACAGACAATACAAATAAACGTAGTTCCACTGTGCGCGTATTTGTGCGTAAAACCACTGTTCAAATTGCTGTGTTAGTGTTAGTAGTGCAGCTAAATGGAGAGAGGCAGAACGAGAGCAGGACGGGAGTCTTTCTCGTTATTTTGGGAGAGGGGGGGTTGCTGTCAGCCTCTTTGCACACACAGAAAGATTGATCACCGCGCTCCTTTTTTCCACTCGGGGCTCCTCGGGCCCTCCCCAAAAATATCCTCTCTGCTAAAAAAAAAACTCCTGATCTTTCTAAAACTCTACATGTGCGTCCTGTTGAGTCTGAGGCTTGCCACAGACTCAGCAGACGCTCACTCACTGTTCGCTTTAATATTACTGCTGCTGGATTATTATTTTTGCTATTATGAGGAACAGGAGGCTCCCGGCGCTCCCTCTCCTCTTGTTTCAGTTGTGTAGTTGTTTCCTACTGAGCGACCTCACTGTGAACTCTGTTTAAACACACGGAACATTTTTAACACACATACAACACACTGACACAGAAGATGGTGTGAGAGGACCATCTGAGCCTGATATGCGAGGAGACTGTTTTAGGATGACAGTATATTTACGCAATATTTCACATGCATAAACCTGAGAATATAGCAGAATGGTAAAATACTGAGAACAAAAAATGGCACACTTACACAACAGGCTGCCTCCCTCCATTTCCTCCCTAAGTTTGGGTGTCTGTGCTCTGTTCTAACCCGCTCTGCTTCACCCTCTCCACAAATCATCATCTAAAACACTCTCCAAGTTTGCAGTGTCTAAGTTGGAGATTTGGAGTCTTTGTCAGTCTTGTAAAGATTAATGAGCTGAGAGCTCTGTACTGTTTTTCCCCCCTCTCTCTTTCTCTTTCTGAAGGAGCCATATTGTAAACGGTGCTAGCCAGCTCCGGTCACCTAATGTTAACCGTCATTACATCATCCACAGGACCGAAAAATGTCTATTGTTTGTGCGTAAAAACCTGGCTGGGATGCGCCAGGGCTTTCCGCCCACACTGTGCACATGGCGACCGGTCGCCTTCTGATTTTTACACCCATGCTTTTTTTTTTTTTTTTTTTTACCCCCCGTTAAGACAAAACAATAGCAGCTATCCTGTGATATAGCCAGTGCTTTTGGTTCAAAAAATAATAATGCTGCTTCTCACGGCAATCGCTGCCGCCAGGCCCGGTCCAGCGATTGGTTATCTGGCGTCACATGACCAGGAATTGGCTGCAATTTCGCCCCATAGTTATTCAGTTTAGCCTGCCCAGGTCCCCATACGCTAGTAATATCACCAATATACACAATTATTATATAGGCACCGCATTTACGCCATTGCGGTCGAGAGCCTACATGCATTTCGTGCGTTTTTTTCTTTTATTTTTTCCAAACGAAGCCATATTGAGTTGTGTGCGTGTGCGTGCGTGCGTGTGTGGATGTGTTTTGTGTGTGTGTGTGTTTTTTTTTTTTTTTTATTTTGGGGAAGGGATTGTTCGGGGGTCTCCGCCGTTTGGAGCGTGATACGGTCTGAGGGAGCTATGAATTTTGAATTTGAGAGGGAGATCGGTTTCATAAACATCCAGCCGTCCCTAGCAGAGTGCCTGACGTCCTTCCCCGCCGTCCTGGAGTCATTTCAAACTTCATCAATCAAGGAGTCGACAGTAATTCCGCCTCCCTTCGAGCACACCATCCCCAGCCTCAGCCCCTGCACAGCCAGCCAGCCGAGACCGGCAGCAGCCAGGAGCCAGCAGAACCACCGGAGAACCTCCTCCTCCGCCGCCGCCGCCACTAATGGCCTCCAGACGCAGCACCATCGAGCCACCCAGCAGCAGCAGACCTGTCCGACCGGGCAGGCCCCTGCCCCGACCACCGCCACCATCTCCACCCCGCTTGCCCATGAGTTCCCCTGGATGAAGGAAAAGAAGTCATCCAAGAAGTGCCCCAAGCCTGGGAGCAGCTCCGGCGGCGGGGCTGGATCCATCATCACCCCCGCCTCATCTTCCCCTTCGCCGACCGCCTCCGGGTACGCATCGGCGGGCATCGAGTCACCCACAGGTCGGTACGCAAAGCTGGGCGAGCCGGTGTGTGTATGTATGCACGTTGTGTTTGCATCTTCTTTTCCACAGTAGTAGTAACCCAGCATCCTTTCAACGCACATTAGATGACATTGTCTTTTCTTTCCCCAGTGTGTGTGTGTGTGTGTGTGTGTGTGTGTGTGTGTGTGTGTGTGTGTGTGTGTTGTGCAGTGCTGATGCTCTGTCAACAGGGAAGCCATATCGACACCACTGCATCATGCTGCAGTGTTTTGCACACACTCTCATCATGCATTTCAATGTGTGCCAATTGACATCTTACACCTATAATTTGCGTCATTTTAATGCTCATTTCTTATCGTTGAACTACAATCCAGTGCAAGCCTTTTAACGTCACAAATCTGCTGTTAAATTAAACTTGTCCATACTCAGATTAGTGGGTGAAGGTGCAGCATTTGTTCCAGTCTGCATCATTCCCTTCACACTAGCAGCAGCATCGGCCTGATATTATATATTCATAACGCAAGTGGTGATGGTAGCCATATTGGATGGTGGAAGGGAATATAATGGCGAGGCAAGACAAGCGGACAAAATATGGTGTGGAGCGGGGGCTGGAGAGTGTGGGGGGGTTGAACAGGCCAGGCATCCACACAGGAAATAGAATGGGGAAAAAATGGACAGCTTTGGATCATTTTGGAGCATATTCCCCTCCATGACATGCTTTTAAAAAAATATTTATTTTAGGCTATAGCTATTATTTATCCACTTATAATAAATCCCAACCCTGCTCCTTTTTAATAGAGAGTCTTGTATTCCCCCTTTCATTTCCTTTCCCTTTCCTTTCTGATCTCATTCATAAACAGGCTTTGAGTTCTGCTTTTGACACACTCCGCCACAGTCGTTTCACATCGACTTTCCCACATTTCCCCGCACATTTCCTCCCGATCCCATGATTTATTTATTTTCCTCTCTTTGCATTTCTCTAATCACATGGTGCAGCCTTTTCACAGAGATCTGCAATCCAAGCTTTCACAGAGTAAAGGAAGCCAACTCTGACATCAGCATCATCTGTCTTTATCTGCGCTTTGTTTTCTTTAGTTCATTGTTTTTGTTTTTGTTTTTTTGTTTTTTTTAGGGCACCAAATTGGCTCGCTTTTACAGTTATGGCTTTGGCTGCTACTGTAATTGGGAAGAGTATTTTGTTATGAAACTTTTTGTGTTTTATTAGGCCTACTGTTTTATTACACACAGAAGAGCCAAGGGGGATTTCTACTCTTATTTCTCGGTTGGAAATCCTGCACTCAATAAAGCTGTAGAGGATTTACAGGGGACTATAATTTGAAGTTTAAAGAATTATAATGTCAAAATGAAAAAAAAATATGGTCCAGCAGGTTATTTCGTCATGACTCCCCCTTTTATTTGTGTTTGTTTCAGATCCGACCCAGGCGGGTCTGGATGCTGGAGGAGCCGGGTCCCGTCGCCTCCGCACCGCCTACACCAACACACAGCTGCTGGAGCTGGAGAAGGAGTTTCACTTCAACAAATACTTATGCCGGCCCAGAAGGGTAGAAATTGCCGCCCTTTTGGATCTGACGGAGCGTCAGGTTAAAGTTTGGTTCCAGAACCGGCGCATGAAACACAAACGCCAGACCACGCATCACCGGGATGGAGGAGGTGGTGGCCACGAATCCGGCGACCCGGGTGGGTTCGAGCCACTCGAAGGCACCGACGCCTCCTCTCCGTACTCCAGCCAGCCACTGGAAGCATCTGGCACCGGGGACACTGCGGCTGCGTCGGAGGAAGCCGAGCCGGGGAGCAGCAATCCATCTTCGGCCGCCGCCTACGCTAATGACAGCGGGGACAATGCGCAGCCCACGCCCGAGGAGGGAGGCCGATTGAGCCGCCTCGAACGCCCACATCTGCCGAGGGCATCTGGTTCCTCTGACACCTCCGCCCCCCGTCAGTCCCCTCCGGTGTTCGGGTCATCCACCTCCACCGGTGACGGCTCCGGTTTGATGCAGCTGAGCGAGGCCGGACCGGAGCAGCGGGACTCCTCCATCTCCACTTCCACCTCCTCTTCTTCCACCTCCTCTGCTCCTCCTGCTTCCTCTTCCTCATCATCCTCCGTGCTCCCTGAGCTCACCTTGTTCACCGGGGACGCGTGCCTGTCGCCCAGCCTGCAAAGCTCCCTGGACAGCCCGGTGGATTTCTCCGAGGAGGACTTCGACCTGTTCACAAGCACACTGTGCACCATCGACCTGCAGCACCTCAACTTCTGAGGCCGAAAAATAGGACAAAAAGACAGAACGCAGAACGCACCGGTTCTGAACCCCGGGTGGACGGGACGGGCCTATGGAGGAACAATCGGAGGATTGTGTCTAAATAGAAGAAACGCTTCTCGGCAACATTCCTGAAACATCCGAAGAATGAAAATTATATTGATTTAGACATTTTTTCTATCTCATTTTACTGTTTTTTTATTTAAATTATACGGCCTAGTTTAAGAGACGGTGGTGAAATTTATTTTCTAATTTCAACATCCAATGGAAGCAGTCTTTTGCATTTTCTCCGTTGTGGATTTTTTTCTCCTGCATTTTTTAAATTCCAGGTATTTATTACCCTTTTTTTTGTTTGTTTTTTCATATTTTGTACTTTTTTCTCCAGCTGATTCTAAACCATTGCCACTAGGCTTTCTAGTCCATCGGTGCAGCTTCATGGATCCTTAATAACTTCTCAGGAACTGTTCACGGAGTCTAAAGGTGCAGATACAAGGACTGCTTTTAGGGGAAAGATAAAAAAAAAAAAAAAGAAAAAAAAAGAAAAAGAAAAAGAAAAAAAGAAAAGTGGAGAATGAATTCGTCCTCTTTGGAGGCGACAAGAGAGGAGCCCTGCTGAACCCGAGTTTAGACCCTAGTTTATTTATTGAGATTCTTTAATAGTGAAAATCCAAATTATTTATTGTACATATATTTTCATAGTGGAATAATAATAATAATAATAAAAACACAAACATTTACAATATGGCCCATGTCGTTTTCTTTTTATATATTGTAGACTCTGAATTAAGGACTAGGATTTTCAAATATGACTTTTTTAAACAGACAACTGCAAATATGTATATACATAAAAAATGTTAGTCTATATTTTTTATTATTTATTACTGTAAAGGCAGGTTATATTTCATAGCTAAAAATGCTGGTAAAAACCCTGAAAGGGCCTGTTACAGATATTCTAAGTCACTTTATAGCTGTAAAGTAGCCTACAAAATAGCCTATTCTTTTTATTAGTCTGAATACGTGAACAGTCTAGTTATTATTTAACCTGCTTGGATAATTTAATTCCAATTTTATGTTTTTATGTTTCCTTCTTTTACAGGCTGTTCTTGATTTTCTTTTAATTCCTTATCATTTGGACTAAGAGCTAAAAGCAGGTTACAAATCTGGTTTCTGTCTTGTTTTTCCCACATAACTACAGTACAGGCCTATTTATAACTCATAGAGCAAATGGCCTTGTATTGTGTGGCTTGCATGTTTACACAAAGATAACCCCTGGAAGAATGAGATATTTTCCAGAGCTGATAGTAAAGAGAAGAAAAACAGGCTGAGAGGCCATGGCAGGACCGTCTGCCGCCCCGGTGCTTTTTAGAGCTAGCTTAGCACACTGCTAATAGGAGCTAAGGTTAGCATAGCACGGCCCACCACCAAGAAAAAAATAAAAACACCTTGTGAGAAAACCCACAGTTTATAGTGTGTGTGTGTGTGTGTGTGTGTGTGTGTGTGTGTGTGTGTGTGTGTGTAGAGGCATGTAATGATAGTGGGTGAGACACTGAACTAACCACGTTTTGGCATAACTCACCTTCTGTTAGGAGTGTGAGAGCTTTGACTTCAGCTTGTCATAAAGGCTACAAGCTATTTGTGTTCCTGTAGGATAGTGGTAAAGAAAGTCTAGCAGCGGCGGCTACAGCTAGCTGCCATTAGTGTGTGTGAATGTGATGCTAACTAGCTGCTCCTCCTCCCGCAGAGTCAAAATGGCGCTGAAGACAAAGCAGGATGTGAACAATGAGCAGTGGCAGCCATTACAGGATGACTGGCTCACTGTGACAGCTCAGTGTTTGTGTGGAAGAGGGACTGAGGGGAGGGAGAGAGGAAAACAGGAATGTTGTTTTTTATGCCACAGTTTTAAGACCACTTTATGACTCAGGCTATTTCCTGGATCATTTTCATGCAACAGTGATAGGTCACTGAGCAACAGCAACACTAATAATAATAGTAATAGTAATAATAATAATAATAATAATAATTATTATTATTATTATTATTATATACATATGAGGCTTTTAATTTCCTTTTCTTACCCTCTGTGTTAGTTTATATAAGAAAACCAAATCAAAATGTAATGAAAGTAGATATATTATTTGAAATATTACATTACATTGCAGTTGAGTAGGGCCTAACCTATAATGTGTTTATTTTGAACCTTAAAAATAAAAATCACAAAACAAGAGCTACTATTGACCCTCTATTGGATCTTTAATTTAATACACCCTGCCCAACAGGCTTTATTTCCTCATTGCTGCTCCATAAACTTTGATGAGACTACACTGAAGATACAGTATAATGGCCTATTAAAATTTGGATGAACCCATCTGCTTTTTTTCCTCCTCCAAGACATCTCATTTGTCATGATGCACTCAAACCACTCCTCACTTCTTCAGATTGAGCTGACTGAATCGTTGTCATAGCTTATCCCACCCCTGAAGCATTATAATAACAATATACAATCATTCAGACTGACTTTGATATTCATTGTGACTCAACTGTTTATCACACAGTGGCCTTAAATAATGTTTAATCCCTACCTTTAACTGAACTAAATGTTCTGCAGAAAGACAGAGGGGAAAAATTACTATGTATATTGATATAGTGATGAAAGTTAAGTTTTGTACTGTGTAAGTGTAGTTCTCATGGGGAAACAATGAGCACAACAGATGCATAATAATAAGTCCAACTTATAATAGCATTATTCAACAAGAAGACATCTTGATTGTCACTGTTTTCTACTAACACCCTGAACAACAGATGTAATTATGTGTTTCTCCAACAGCAAATGTCACATACTGAAGTATTGTTACAAATTGCAAAAATGAAGACAAGACCACTCAGGTCCTATGATTCTCAAAGACAATTAAATTCTATGTAATATATTAAAAATATAGATTAAACCACATTGCATGAATTGTAAGGAGAGATTAACATACAGTAAAAGTTAATAAAAGAGGTATTAGATAGATAAAAGAGCAAAAAAAAAAAAGAAAGAAAGAAAGAAAGAAAATAGTAGTCCTAATGTATTTGAGAAAAATTACCAAATAGAATTAGAAACTGATGTCATACTGATCTTTAGTATATGTACAATATTGTATATTAAGCTGGACAGGTTGGAAATCTCGGCTTGATTTATATCAATATATGCTTTGTGAGTCATTTTTCATCATATCTCTGAGGACTTTTTTCAACATTAAATCAAGGTTTGATGTCTTTTTCTAGCCCTGAAAAACTAGCTATTTATTTTTAAGCTAACTTTAATACTATTTTTTATTAATACTGTTGTCACATCAAGCAAATATTGTTTAGTGGTTGACAGAAAACAATTACTATCCCCCTATGACTGATATCAACAGTTTGATTCTTTGATAGTTTCAGTATACTGATGACCAACATTATTGTGTTACAATGAGATTATATGCAGTATGTATAGTATTATGCCCTTAACAGGACATACATAACATTCAAGTTTAGGCTAGGGCCAGTGGGTTCAAATTACTCAATATATAAATGAAATAAAAGAAAATATTTAATCTCCCTTACCGTGTACCATGTATGATGAGTGTAAATATAAGAGTAGTGGCGGAAGTATACGACCCTGGGGAACACCACTGGTCACAAGTACTTTATATGAATTTGAAATCAAAATACCAAAGTATTATTTGTTTTGTAATACTGATCCTTAGATTTTCATCCATATTTTAAACTGAAACTAATCGTGAATGCAGAGCTACAGTTCAGAATAACTACAACAAAAACTGAGCCTTGGTCACTTCAAGCAGTATGACACAGTTGTACTCATAACATTGAAGCATTTTACATTCTGTACCTTAACATCCTTGTAAAATTAGAACACATTAATGCAGATTCTAAAGGATAACCGATTTAATGCAATTAATGTATACATCTGTGCTTCGGCTTCTACTGTGACTGACCTTTAGTCAGGCGGAAAGTGAGTTAGCCAAATGACAAAGGTATCTTCCAAAGTAATAGAGTTTAATGTAAAACATACTGCTGTGGATAGTGTCTTCCAATGCACAGCTTTGGAAAAGGATAACCAACTTTCTTGCTACTCCTTTGGTGAGAGACATATGATTGAATCTGCAAGGACCCAAAATACCTGCAGATGTAGAGAGTCTGGCATTACCTTTCACTGATGATTAGGACGCATTTTTTAAAGAGTTGGTGAAGTTTCTCACTTGAAGGTGCAATGTGTGACATGTGTCTGTGAGCTTAAGGGACCTTGGGTTGAAGCTTGAGTTTAGCTGGAAGCTGGTAATTTAGCAGAGTCACTTTCCAAGCTAATATGGCTGGTGCTGAGAGGTACTGAAGAACTTAGGGGTGAGCACAAGAGTCCTCTACAAAGGTTGCTATCATTGATGTATGGGAGAAAGTCGTGAAAGGTACTAGTGTTTTAAGGTTTCAATGTGCACATTAGGCTAGAGTTGCAGCTATTGATAATTTTTGTAACTGATTGAAATATCGATTATTTTCTTAGATTTTATTTAATGAAATGATTATTTGAATTGGTGAAAAAATAGTAAAAATATGAAAAAGACATGTCTGAAAATCACAAAAAAAACTTTTCCTTTATTCCAGAACCAAGTGAAACAATTACAAAACTAAAAGGATATACAAAAACATCTATATAGAAATGACAACAACAATAACAACAGTATAAAAGTATATATAAAATATCTATAGATGTAAACAACAACAAACAAGTCAAATGACATCTACAAACAACATATGTGCTGCAGTCTTCAACATATTTGTATCCAATTTACTAACTTACTAACAACTTCAGATGGAACTAACATACAACTTAAAAAAATAGAGATGAATATTTTTAATGTTAATGTATGAAAGTTTAAAAGTTTAAAGGAGCAAGTGATGGTTCCAATGAAGAAAAGTGAGCATTTAGACATTTTCTCCCTTGTTGTCCTTGTCTCTTCTGAGTTACACTGCATGTTGTTTGTGTTGAACCTGGTGTCATGTGCATCATAGCAAGTGTCTGTATGAAACACAACAACAGAACCAATGTTTAGAAGCAGCGGAATTAAGGAAACAAAGTTCTGATTCAGGAAAATTGTAATTAAATAATTGTATTGATTAATTCGAGTTAATTAATCGATTAATCATTTCAGCTCCTCATTAGCCATAAAAAAGACATTAGTACATGTACATTTCTTCACATATTGTATGGTCACACTCATAGGCAATGTTTTGAAATGTAGATTTAGAGGTCTATCGGTATGTTAATGCTACATTAAGTAAGACTGGAGGGAAGCCAAACGTCTCTTAAGGAGATCATGATTTAAAATGCTTAGCACTTGGCAAATATAATAAAGTGAATAAGTATTAAGCCCTTATAAAATATATATTAAAGATGGCAGTAGGTTCAACAAACTGGAGACAGGAACGTATGGCAACACACTCTCTCTCCTGTAACATCCATCTAAGTGTATCTTGTAGACAAAGAGATTACAGCAGAGTACGTCTCTATGCTGGAGACATATCTCACCTTCTGAGTGTCTCTGTGTGTGTGAGAGAGAAAGAAATTGTGAGTGTGTGTGTTCCAATAATCTCTCTCTCTCGTGGCTGTCACCGCCTGTCGGCCGCTGCCATGCTGTAATATGCGGACTGCTCCTTTATCTCTTGCATCACCGTCACCATCACTGTTATGATTTCTGCCTGAGTGTGTGTAGGTGTGTGTCCGTGTGTGTGTGTGTGTGTGTGTGTGTGTGATATTGCATAACTCAGCCATGATAGATCACCCACTTAGTAGCAGTGGTGAAATATGTGAGCAGTGGATTTTTATCATCCGCAGCGTCAAGAGGAAACTTTACCCTTAGATACACAGAGAGACCTGCTGAGCAGCTGCTGCACGAACTTAACACACTGTGTTGTGGCCTGAAAAGTGAAGGGATGGAAATAATGCTGCAACTCATGCTCCAGCAGCCTGGCAGGTTCAACATACCTCAATATGAATGTACAGCTGAGGGCGTCACGATTTGGGAGAAAATAAACAGATCCTGTCGGTTTCCACTATTTAAAACATTGCTGCTTAATTAACCTGTAAAGACCCAGTGCTACTTTTGTGGCAGTTCCCAAATGGATTTTTCTCTCTATTTCTCCTTTCTTAAGTGATTTATTACCGTTTATCAGAATATTATCCTCAGTATTTGGCATTTTCTCAGTCAAAATCTGGTATTTTCCAATATCTAATTTACTGATCATGTTGATGTTCATAAAAGCTAGATTAAAGTTAGATTTATTATATCAGAAACAGCAAAACTGGAAAAAAAGTGACTTTTTTCATCAAAGATATCAATAACTGAACATAAACAGTGTCCCTATGCACTGTCATTTGTCAAACTCCAGGGTTTTTACTAGTGAATCAATGTTGTAGAAGATGACTATGTTTCCACATTCCCTACAGGACCGTCCTGAACGTCCAAATGGGTCATATCTGATGACCATGAAAAGATGACAAAACTGCATTTTACACCAATTATTTACATGTACTGACAGGATTAGTGATTCAGAAGTTATTAAACATTTTAGATCAGTAGAAGATTTAGGGTTGCCAGCGACTGTTTGGATCTTTATGGGTGAAGACTACAGAACACTAGTTAGACTTTCTGGCTTTCCAAAAGCCTTTCTCTAAGAATAATACATAGTCAGTACAGTAGAGTACAGAAGGCCATCAGAGAGCAACAAACCCCTACCAGACCAATGTAATCCACTGTTCTTACCGTTCCACAGTATTATTCACCCACAAACAAAACATTACACATCAAGATGATGCAACAGTTTGATTAAGTTTAGACACAAAAACAGCTTGGTAAAAATTAGACAAAGGGTCAGAGGAAGGGATGAATAAGATACACAAAGAGAATCAACACAAATACATGGGACACATTAGCCCTGGATTTCTCTGTGTTAGTCCCACTATAACCATCCCACCCCCTCCTACTAAGGGTTTTGTACGTAACTACATTACCGGCTCCATGTCAACAATTTCCAACATCTACGGACCTACACTGACTTCAATTTGATGCCATGTGTCTTCAGAATTGAACCACAGAGGTGGTACTCCCAAGTGTTGAAAATGGATGGAATGGGTTTGTGGCCGCGCATTTGTAGGTGATGACAATGAGCAGATTATGGATCTATGTTTCTCCCCTTTTCTCCTCCCCCAACTGTAAAGTTCTAAAGTAAAGGTCTAAGTTAACTTTGGGACTCTGGTCTTCAAAATGAAAAAAAAGTGAGAATAATTCCAGACTCTCCAAAATTTACTAGGTTAATTCTTGTCCATGCCCTGTCCTTCGATCAGGATACATAAGTCTTTTTTTCTTTTTTTTTTGTATTTTTCTTTTATTTGTGAATCCTGCTCACAGGCAGATGAACAGGCAGCCATAGCTGTGAACACACGAACTTCTTGGCTGATGTAATAATCATGCCACAATTTCTTATATATTAAGGGAATTATACATTTATTTAATTTCAGTTCTGTTTGTGTTTTTATTCATTGCCATCAATTCCCAAGTGTCTGCAGGAAGTTTAATACACTGATTATCCACAAGATACCTCTGATGTTTTTTTTCTCTGTAAGGGAATAAAATATCCACCATCTATAATCAAATAGAAATTCAAAAACATGTTGAAGCAGTTGAAGATTCAATCATCATATCACCAAGAGAACAAACGTAATGGTCAAAGTTGTCATGTGGATTTTAAGGTGTAATTACTGAGTCTCAGCCTTCACCTCATGCCCATTTTAAACACTGCCCTCAAAGAAATACATTTGCAGTGGTGGATCCAGAAATAAATTGAAGTGGGGGGTAATCCAGAATCGGAGGCCTGATGGGAGTTCAAGGGGGCAAAGCAAAGCAAAATTAACATTATAAATGCTTAAAATTACATAAATGTATTTTTTGAAATGATCATGCACTACTAAAAATGATTGCAACTTAACCTCACTAATCTGACCACTTTGGAACCAAATCAAGAGTTTGGTTTAATAAGGTTGACCTCAGTTATGGCATTTAATTCACTGCATTCCAAATATTTCAAATTAAACAATAACAATAATACATTACATACTATCTGTGGCTGCCTGTTTGTTTTTCAAGCATGCAGACCCAAATGCAGCTTCAATAGACATGTTGTCTCTTTATGATTAGACTTCAGTGTAAATTAGATTTAACTCCTTTTACCACAAAGACTCTTTTTATTAATAGTGCATGCGCAGGAGAGGCCCATCCAATACAAGAGATAGGAGAGCATTCAGGTGCATAAATTTGCATTTTGACATGCAAGTGGGTGGATAGCTCAGGAAGTAATGCTATAGTCTGTGACTCAGGAGATTCCTGGCAAGAGCAATGATATTGTTTTCAAATTTTATATGGTGCCAAGGGCGCCAGTAGTATCCACTATTTTATTTTACAAAGAAACATTCAAATCCAGCCTGTTCAGCCAAATCCAGTTAAATACATGTGTTTGTGATATTAACTCGAGGATTCCCTGCATACCATAAGACCTATTTAACCAAGGGATTGAATGTTGGTGGCTTGTCGTTGGACAACCTGAACGATCCCAACATAGACTTTTTAGAGTCAGATATCTCTCTGTCAGAGGACCACTTCACTGTCTGGGTACTGATTCTGGAATTATGATGGACCTGGATCATGAAGGAAAAAAATCATCAAATGATACACGTCATTTGATCATTTGTCCAGATTGTCCAGCCCTTGTCATGGTTTCTGCATCTGACCCTCTTGCTTTATCTCCACTTTGAGCTAAAATCTGTGCACAGTGTGAGGTGGATCAGGTTAAAGAGAGGAATGCAGAACCAGAGCGGTCAGGGTTGAAAACAGTCAACTGCAGTTCACACATGCACAGACTGATGTCATATGTAGAGCTGCAGCTATCAATTTTTTTTGTAATTGATTATTCTATCAATTATTTTTCTCAGTTTGTTTAAATTACTATTTGTATAGGTGGAAAAAAATTGTAAAAATATGAAAAATACATGTCTGAAAATGACAACTTATTCTAGAACCAGCTGAAACCACAACTACAAAAATGTAAAGAAAAAAAAGCAAAAGGATATATAAATACTATATAGAAATAACAACAATAACAACAGTAAAAAAAAAAAAAAAAGTACAATAACAATAACATCAGTAAAAAACGATATATATAAAAATATCTATATATATGAACAACAACAAACAAGTGAAATGACAAATACAAACAATACGTGCACTGAAGTCTTCAACACATTTGCGTCCAATTTACTAACAACTTAAGATGGAAGAAACATACAACTGTGTGTTAATCCTGGCATCATGTACATAACAATAAGCATCCATATAAAACACAACAGTGGAACTAATGTTTAGCAGTAGCGAAATGAAGGGAATGAAGGTTCAGTTCAGAAAATGTCTGATAACTTTTTTAACTGACTCGAGCCAATTAATCATTTCAGCTCTAGTGGAAGTATTTCAGTAGTAAAAACTATTTTGAAAAGCTTAGATTCAGAACAATTGTAATTATTACATCATTTCTGAACCCGCTTTATCCTCACTAGGGTCACGGGGGGTCGCTTGGAGCCTATCCCAGCTACATAGGGGCAAAGGCGGGGTACACCCTGGACAAGTCGCCAGTTCATCGCAGGGCTGACATATAGAGACAAACAGTCACTCTCACATTCACACCTATGGGCAATTTAGATTAACCAATTAACCTATTAGTGCATGTTTTGGATTGTGGGAGGAAAGCCGGAGTACCCAGAGATAACCCACGCAGACACGGGGAGAAATGCAAACTCCACACAGAAAGGTCCCCACCCCCCGTCGACTGTGTTGGAATTGAACCCAGGACCTTCTTGCTGTGAGGCACGAGTGCTAACCACTGCACCACCGTGTCGCCCTGTAATTATTATAATTTTTTTTAATCAATTTGAGACAATCAATTGATTAATCGTTTCGACTCCAGTCATATACATGCAAGTTTCCCTCTTTGAGGACACTGTAATGTGTATAATAAGGTATTTATCAGTTAAAGCTAAAACAGTACTGTCCGCTGTGCATGTCAGTAAAAGGCAGATGATCAATGTTTTAGCTCCTGAAGGGACCATCAATATGTCCTGCAGCACACAGTCACACTATATATTGAGTTGGCAGGTAAGACACACACCAAATACAAATCACTGTGTGTATGTGAGTGTTAATGCAGAGATGCAGACCTGCTCCTCCTCCACTCCACAATCTGTGTCTAATAAGTCAATAAAGAGCCATTCCAAAGGATTTACTGTTATATACCAAGGGACCAGCACGGACAATTGTCAGTCAATCCAAGTGGGCTGATTAACAACCAGTAAATAGACCACTGAGTGGAATATACAGGGGGTTAGCTGGCACCCAGACTGCTACCCAGTTAAGCTAATGATAAAAAAAACAAAACAAGTCAAAGTAACAAAGCTCTAGTGTGAAAGTTTAGTCTGTTCATGTGTTAATACAGCAAAACAAGGTGATACAATGGAGTAGCTTATGGAAAATGTAAAAACATAATAAAAGTGATGGAAAGTGAACACACCTCCTCAGGCCATGCGCCACACAGACGCCTGACTGTTCCTTGAGAAAACAAATTTCATGCCCTCAGACTATTTGGCCTGATAAAGTCTGCTGTGACAGGATACATTTGGCAGAGTTAGAGACGCTACCAAGAACCAAGAACCATTATGCATGAAAGAAAGTAGCAGTGGCAGGATTTATGTACAACAGGGTGGACAGGACAGATACGTATCATGGTTGATTCTGAGACCTCAAATTGCATATAACACTTAACATGTTACACTCCTTCCATTTCCTTACTTCCCCCTTTTCTACATAAATGGCATACTACTATTTTCATCAAATTCACTGTAGAGATTTCTCAGGGATACAAGAACTCATCCAGTAAAACACTGACAGTCACTCATTTTTGTTGATAGTTACTCAGCGTTAGTGCATGTAATCACATATTCAGAACAAAGTGGCAGAGTTGGTGGTGTGAAATGATCATGTTTTCTCAGGTTTAATCTACAGGAGAAAACCTCAACACTAGCGTACATGTGAATGTGCAGTGTTCTAATGGAACATCTTTTCATCACAGTAAAGTGCTATTTGAAATATTCACATATTGCTCTAAATACAAAATCAGCCATGTAGGGCCATGTAGAATATTGT
Source organism: Sphaeramia orbicularis (assembly GCF_902148855.1). Taxonomy (NCBI): domain Eukaryota; kingdom Metazoa; phylum Chordata; class Actinopteri; order Kurtiformes; family Apogonidae; genus Sphaeramia; species Sphaeramia orbicularis. The sequence goes on from NC_043964.1 coordinate 47,726,943, forward strand.
CAGCCAAATATCTGGACATAAATGGACAAATAACATAAAGACATGATTGCTTATTTAAATATTTAAAGAGTTTTAAGAGAGTTTTTATCAAATGAGAATTAATATTTTTTATTTCCAAGACAGACCTACAACCAATCACAGTCATTTGGTGAATCAGACTAATCAAATCTTGTAAGAAATTTCACATAACACAAAATACTAGAGCTGTGCAGATGCAGAACATTGTCTGTCCAGTCAGTTTTGGCTTCAATATGAAGATGCACTCCTTTTCTTTCTTGATTTTGGTGATGCTTAGATTAAATCCACCAGAACAGTTAAGTTAACGTAACACAGCTGATGTATGCACAAAACTATTAACTGAATTAAAATCTGCATCAAGAGCAAGATAACCATCTGTGATGTGAAATAAATATAAGAAAATAAGCACAGAGGTCTATTCAGAACAATATGTTAATATTAACCAACTACAGGACAAAAAATACTACCTGTACTCAAACAGTATAGCCAGTTACATAGAAAATATCTCCCGTTACATTTAAGGCTTGTAAGACTTGAATGAATTTACAGTAGCTGTTTTTAATCAGTGTTGGGGACAAAATAGTTAAATGTTACAGTGAAACATAATTAAAAACTTTATTAATTGTTACAGCTCCTGAGAAGAAACATATACATAACTAGAAAAGCACTTGGAGAGTGCAGACCTCCGCCAAGACAGATCACCGCCCCCCCCCATCACCACCAAAATTTAATAATTTTTCCTTGTGCCAGTATCAACATTTCCTAAAAATTTCATCAAAATCCTTCCTTAACTTTTTGAGTTATCTTGCTAACAAACAAGCAAACAGACAAACCCCTATGAAAACATAACCTCCTTGGTGGAGGTAATAAGAGCTACAAATCCAAAATGCTGCTGGTTGCAGAGGGGTTTCATCCAAATATATACTGTGTTATTTTATGTAAAAAGACAGGTTTGCCTATCTTAACCAGCCATATTGGCAGCATCTTTCTTAGTCTATATTTAGTTTAGTAAGATTTAGTGGATAAGTGGATGCACAAATAATTGACTGATAAGGGAATACACATGTACTGCATAAAATACATGAAAGAGAATCAAATGTTAATCTAAACAATGAGTAAAATAAGAATGTCAGCCATAAAAAGTACATTTTTTTCTTGTTGTCAACAAAAACACCTACAATATTTAAGTCAACACTGGTGACAACTGAGGAGCCCATGGACCACATGACGCAGCGAGTGGCGAGTAGAGGGCGCCAGGGTGCCACCCCACCTGTCTCACATGAAGAAGAAGACAGTAGGAATCACCTGAAATAATTTTACAAAAGTCTTAATATTTCAGTAAACAACCTATACATTACACAGCCTGTGAGTACCGTATATAATCTGCATTCAAGTGTAGTTCAAAAATGTTTTCGGTCGTTTAGTGGGGCAGTCAAGTCACATGTCTCCTGTTTGAGGTGCAAAAATCTGCATCCAAGGCTCTTGTTTTAAATGGCGAGTGTGAAGTAAATCCCCTCCAATATAAGAGATAGGAGAGCCTTGGGATGCAAAAAAGCACCACCACCACCCACAGGAATAAACATCACATCCGGAAAAGAATCAAGACCTTCCACCAAAATGGAATCAGTAAAAAGGTCCATAAGTAATAGTGTTGAGCTTTGACTAAGTCGCTGGATAGCTGAGTGGTTAACACAAGTGTCTTTGCTGCGATTAAATGGAGGGTCGAGTCCCAGCACGAGCGGCATCTTTGATATGTTTTAGTCCTTACGTTGGTTTTCTAAGTTTTTAATGCCATGCAATCTACCCACAGTACCTTAACCCTGGTCTATATGCATTGTCCATTTTATCAGTGGAAAAGGTACTTGGAAGGGACAAGCCTGACTTTAACAAAATAATCATAGAAAAATTTGCATGTTTGAAGGATAGACATATGAATTTATATAGAAAAAAATTACATGATTGAAAACACATACTGTGCATTTTTATTTTAATTTAAAATAATATTTTAAAATGGTGGTTCATGTATTTTGGTGTATCCTAGTGGTGACTTGGATACTGCGCCCCACCAAAAAATAATTTCACCATCCGCCACTGGACACAGCCAGAATGAATTTGTTTTCAGTTCACTTTATGAAAACACATGTAATTTGCATGTTCTTTTTTGCTTCTTTTCAAAAGTTCACTTCTAATTTACTTGACATCATATTTAACGATCTGAAATTGAGCACCATAGTAACCTCTCTTTTTTTCCCAGAATTCCATGCACACATGCAAGGCTATTGGCTGGTGGCAGTGGTTGTCCTCTGCTGTAGTCTGGGTGTAAATGTGCGGTGCAGATAAGGGTGGCCGGGGCTGACAGCGTCTTATCACAGATGGCTGATAGTCCATGAGGCAGCAGGAAAATCCCTTCCAGCGCTGACTTCACTCCTCTGATCTGCACCGTATCATTACTCTGTGCTCACTGGACTGTCACACAGCTGCTGAGGCCTCTGACCTTTGACCTCTGTCAAAGGTTAAAGGGCAATTTGAAGGTCATATTTGAAACTGTTTATTTTGCAGTTACAGGAATTATTGTTCTGATTGTGAACATTGATCTAACAGTCACCCTATGATGCAAGCACCAGAATAAAATGTTGCTGTTGTATGTTTCAGATATTAAGTTTGTTTATAGTTAAGTTTTGACACTGGCAGTATTTGGTTAGGTTTAGGGAGATACATAATGAGAAAGATCCACATTAAGATCCAAGAACTTGGGTTAATGCAAAATATCTCTCTAAAGATGCAATAGAACATGACTGTGATTTGGTTTAAGAATTAATAAATGCATCATGTGTGATTTTATAATTCCATTCCAATCCTTAACTTAGCACTATTATTGCTTAAACTTAAAATATTGCAGGGGTCAGGATGTTTACTCCAGTCTCTGGTCAGAAAATCATGGATTTTTTTAAAATCCACCATTCCCGTACCTATCTTTACTGAGGAAAGGACATGAGATGATGTTGGAATTGAAGATGAAATGAGATGCAATTCCTTTAAAGAAGACTTCAAGGTTTTAAGATCAATGCAGGCAAATGTATTTCAATACACAACATTTTCATTATGAATGTAGTTTTCTGGCTGGCAAAAAAAGTCTACATATGGATGTAACTGAAATAGTTCAAATAGTGCAAACTAGCAAACTAGCAAATAGTTTAGATCCTTTGATTGGGTATTTACTGCAGTAATTAATATGTTTCAGCTACTACATGTTCTTTAACCCTTTAACTGATGCATTAGCTTCGCATTTCTAAGTAACCATCAGTTTTGGTAGGGAGCATAAAGATTGGACTGTGTTTCAATTGACAAAGGTCATGTGGTCTGATGAGTCCAGACTGACCCTATTCCACACCACAAAAATAAATAATAAACTAAGGTATGATGTGGACACAGACTGTGTGATGACAACACCAGATTAAAAAAATCTAACATGAAAAGTTCTTGCTAAAATTCATGCAACAAGCAGCAACACAGCCAAAATGATCACCAAAAAAATAAAAAATTGGAGGAAAATGCACAGAAATGTCTGAGCAGGGACAGTTTAATTTAATAAAATGCAATATTTCCTGACAGACAGTTCCACTGTAGTAACAATTAATAGTTTCCAACAGCAAGACCTTGAAATTACTTTGGTAGACAAGTCTTGATGACGTTTACCAGTTTACCAATCAGTTTGCCAAAACACTTAGTATTAACTCCCCTGTCAACCTTAAGGCTCCTGTAACTTTTTCTCATTGTTTTCAGTTATATCCTTCTCATTGTTTTGTTTCTTAGATGTGCAGAAATTTTCTGTAATAAAGTGCTTCTTACTGCAAAAGTATATAATTTTTGTCACCACATATCAAACTGTATTTGAGATATTTTATGCTCCGACAGTGTAGAGACATTTGTGTTTATGCATAAATTTTCTAACCTGTCCATATTTAAAGAGTATAAACATGGATGTGGAAGAAGACCTGGGCAGTAGTCTGAGTAGTATACATCTGGGTATATTTGGCAGAGTCCAGTTTTGATGTTTGTCATGCACTCCATACAGCTTTTGGTCAGAAACTATTATATTAGTTATCAGCTATTTCAAACACAGCTATTCTAGACAAGCTTTGCCTGGTGCATTTCTGGTATTTTGCAGTAAATCTAATCTATGAACTTGAATAATTTGAGAGGAATTATGATCCTGCAAAATCATGACACATCTTCAAGATCCAGTTGGAGATAAAACTAATGAGAAAGATGTCATTTGTAAAGAATCTACAAATACAATAGCTTCCTTCCATTAGCTTCCATTATCCTGCATTGCAGACAGAGCAGACTCTGTTGCCTGTTGTATTAATGCACTATGGTTGTGGGTTGGATGGAAAATGAAACAGCTGATTGTTATATTTCTCTTTATAACATAAGACAAATGAGAAGATTAAAAGTGATGAAAATATTGGTGAGACGGTAAAATAACTCTAAAAGCCAAACCTACGGAAAAATAAGAATAGTTTTGTCATTTCAGTTAAAAAAAAAAAAACAAAAACTGTAGGATGTATTTACCTGCCTCTTACTGTACTTGTCATCACATATTAAATTAAAAAAAAGTCTTGAGGGAACATATGAAGAGCAATATGGCCGACAGCAGTGAGAAGCTGCATAGTGTTATTAAATTAAGTCTGACAGCATCAAACACTGAAAAAAACTGTCTCTGCAGAGTTCATGTTCAGATTCTTTCTTTCTTTGTCCATGTTTTTCTGTGGGAACTTGTTTTTATAGTCACTGGTGGGAACTCAGCAAAAGATGCAAAGGCAGAACCCATACTTTTATCTTAACCATAAATACTTGGTTTATTTGTGTTCAAATCAAATAATTCTTTGTACGAAAATTGTTTGCGTTAATGAAGTCAAATGATTCACGGCAGTTGGTTTCCTCAAATGATCTGAGTTGAAGTAACTCATCAGATTTTACAATAAATCATTACATTTAGGCCGGATCTACTAAAGGTTTGTGTGTATGAAAATGCGTGCAAACTCACTGCACAAGCAAAAAAATCTACAAACTGATTTACTAAGAGTACGCCCTAAGGGTTGTGTCTTTCAAAGGTGCAAAATAGCATGTCTGCATCCAGTTAGTACATTTGCTACAATGAATATGCAATAGGTGGTGTTTACGCACAAATGTGCGTGTGCTTGGAGGAGAAAATTAGATACATTAATTTAACACACGCAAAGTCATTTATCAAACCGGAAAGCAATTTTGCTCATAGAAACTGCGTCCATATTTAACATGTGCAAACAGTTTGTATGTGTAATTGCACACACATGGCTGTGGTTATTGTCGCAAGAAGGAGACATTGAAACCATGAAACAAGACACAGAGAACATATTTTTCACCCTCGTGTGAACATTTTTGGAATGATGGAAGGAAACATAATTGAGACGTCTGCCCCACCCCACCCCACCCCACACACCACACCACACCACACACACACACACACACACACACACACACTTGATGGGATTCTTGTAGCAAAGTCTACTTTTCCACTGGATCTGATGATTGAGATCAAAAATACGCACGAACGTTAGCCTACAGTGTGACAAAATTATGTACGCCTGACAGTCATTCAATCCAACAAACCCCATCTCTAAAACAAATCCGGCGCCACTGCCCAGCAATGCCATTTTAGAACTCCTAGATGAACTAGGGACTGATTTGGGGCCACTCACAAGGAGGAGTCCTGCAATACCTTCTACGACAAAACTTCTTGCAACGTTACATTTCCTTGCATCTGGATCATTCCAGCGCACTGTTGCCATCATTGCGGCTTATTCCAGAGCAGTTTTTCCAGCATATTGTCTGCAGCACAACAACCAGTAGTGCACGCAAAATCCTAATTCAAATAGGGCGGTCTCCAAGACTTTGCAACTGATACACTTGTGTAAGCAATCTTAGTCAATCAAACCTCTTACTCAAAAACCCAGATTGCACATGCAAATTTGTACACACAAACTGGGATCTTAGTAGATCTAGCCCTAAAGGTTAAATTGTTTTAAAGAAATACATTTATATCTAATACATAATACTGCCAAGAGTCATTTCTGAAAGCTTGTTAAAAGTAGTAGCAATGAACTGTAGAGAATGTTTCTACCAGTTTTGTTTTCTACATGTTTTGGTGGGTCTGAAATGGGGTTTGGGGAGTCATAATTATGGAGCCAAAATGAGGACTTTAATGTTCGATACTGAGAATAAAATTTGCTTGAAAACACCCTGAAATTGAAAAAAGAAATATTGGCAAATGTGTATTGTAAAAATTGTAATTGCATCAAAACAGGTATTAGCATTGATAACATTAAAAATCATATTATTTTTATTTGATGTCACTGTTTTTTCAAGGACAGTTTATAGTTTCAATGATATTTTCTTTTTTCAATCACTGTTTTGTTTTGTTTTTTACTCTTACTGTGTTTTTTCAGTTTCAACTTTCTGTTACCTTTTTGGAGTGGAGGGAGGCTTTGAGGGGTAGGGCTAGGAGGGCAGGATTTGCATATTATTTGCATATTGAAAACAGTGACACTTGGCTTAGTTGGCTGGACCCTGCCAGACTTAGAGAGACAGCGGGTGCATATCAAGCACGGGTGCTGTGGCTACATGCCACTGGTGCCACAGCCACATGCCACAAGCACCTTGGTTCCCCCTCACCTCCACACGGATTGGACAGCGGTGTTTGGAGAGGTGGCAGGTACTTCCTATTGGCGCTCTTTGTAGACCGTGGATCTGTCCTTTTGTTGTTGCTCCTCGGTGCAGGTTTGTTTCTGCTCCCAGTTGTAGGCCCAGATGGAAATGAATGACAAAAACGAAGGGGCTGATGTTCACAACTCCCCAACTCACCTCTTCTTCACCTTGCTCAAGGAATGGTGGGCTCCCTCTTTGGCAAAAGATGGAAGCTGGAGGCGGGACAGAGGGCTTGGATGGCAGCCACATGTAGCACATGGTCCCAGGGAACCAGTGGCTGGACGTTGTGGAGCTCCCGACCATGCTCTCTGCTCAGGCTCTGAGGGAGAAGAAGATCAACTGGGCTCTATCCCCAGCCCAACCGAAGAATGTGCCCATGGTGGTCGCTTCCCAAGATCCAGGGTGGCATCACGAAGCAGACTCTGAGTGTCAAACCAGGGTCCATCCACCTGGGAATCCGCATCTCCAGGTGCAGTCCGTGGGGGGTCTGGGCCACAGAGGAGCTGAAGGAGGCAAACTGGCATGGAAGCTCTCCTCCACGGTCGCGATGAACAGAGCCTTCGCAGGGACAGTGGCCAAAGGAGTCGGCAGCAGAGGAAGGTGTCGCACGCCAGTATTGGATCCAATGACCTGTCCAAGGACTGCGCCCCAGGAAGCTGTCCCCCACCAACAGTGGCTCTGAGCTGTCGGACTGCACCTCCGACAAGAACAAACTGTCCACAGATGAGATGAGCAGTGACACCGAGTTACGAAGCAGCCTGGGCAGGGGGCTGGATGGAGACAAGCTGCTCAGAGACTGACCCAGGACTGGTGGCACCCAGGGCGGCTGCTGCAGAATCCAATGCCAGAGCCTCAATATGTACCCACTGTCTCTCTAAGTCTGGCAAGGTCCAGCCAACTAAGCTGAGTGTCACTGTTCTCAATATGCAAATAATATGCAAATCATTCCCTCCTAGCCCTTCCCCTCAAACCCTCCCCTCCACACCAAAAATGGTGACAGAAAGTTGGAAACTGAAAAACCATGGTAAAAAACAAAAAAACAAAACTGAACGTCATCACGTCGAAAAACGTTCATCAACGAAAAACGAGATCAAAATTATAAAACTGTCATTGATAAAACAGAGACATCAAATAAAATAATGTGATTTTCAACAGTGTCAGTGCCGATACTGGTTATGATGCCATTATAATTTTTTTTTGCAATACATGTTTTTCAATGCCAATGTTCTTTTTCAGTTCACTGTGTGTTTTCAATGCAAAATTTTCATTCAATATCATATTAAAGTCCTCGTTTTACCTCCATACATAATTAGCATAAACTCAGCTTTAATACTGTTAATGTAAGTCTTGGTTTACAGAGCACAGATTCAAAGAGTCACTCAATGACACCTCAACTGTTACTGATTTCAAAGTCTATGAACAACAACCTAAGAGTTGCAAATATGCACTGACAAATAAACACTTTTTCATGCCGAATTTTCATTTGCAGGGATTTAGTGATTTAATGTATCTCATTTCCAAATTGCAAATGTTCCAATGTCTCCCTCCACACTATTTTTTAAAGACAGTATTGTGGTGTAGCGGGGCTTCAGAAAATGACAATGTTGTATCGTTTAATGCCTTTTACTGAGGAACTCAGAGACATATCAGTACAAGCGTAGCATCACAACAATAGCATCCTCTTCTTCATTCATCTACAGCCCGTTACCATCCATCTCTATTAGTTAACAGCACTACCTGGCAGTAGCACAGTAGAACTGCATTACAGAACACAACATCTCTCTGTAAAAGAATACTCTTACATCAGTGCTTAACAATGAAATGAATAGTGCCTGATCTATGATAAGAATTATCAAAGTGGTAACCCAAAAATTTATATCAACTAAAAGAGCACAACTAGGTTTCGAGTTTACCGTAGTGGAATGTCCAACAATTACATGAACCTTTATAACAGAGAGGTTATAGCAACACAATAGCACCGGAATATACATGGTAATAGAATTCCAGTCCTTTATCAAACATATACCTATATTAGTTAAGAGGAGGAATAACTGTTTGTAGTTAACACATCAATAGACAACATAGTCCTGGTGCCACTTTGGTGTGACCCTGGTGCATGAAGGGTCTTGAGGAGTGTGTGTAGAGGCCTGTGAGTGTGATAGAGTGTTGTTGTTTGTTGTCTGTCCATCCTTTGTTCCTAGTGGAAGGTGAGACAGGTGAGCTACATTTCACTTCTTTCCGTCACTCAGTAAGAAAGTATTTGGGCCCACTCGCTTTTCCACTCGCACAGGTGTAGAGAATCTGGGTGAGCTTTGGCGTTAGGCGAGGAATCCATATCCTCTCTCTCTCTCCCTCCCGAAATGGAGGATCACGTGCACCACGCTTGGCATCAGCATAGCGCTTCATCTTATCCTGCGTCCTTGGCACGGTATCACGTAACAGCGTCATGTGAAGACATTGCAGAAGCCAAAAGAGGTAAGATATCCAGCTTATGCGCATCGTACAACCATAAAGCAGTTCATTGGGAGATATAGAGGTGGTGGACATGCGGTGTTGCACGGTAACCTGCAGCCAGGTGAGCACCAGCCTCTTTCCATGGTGTGTCTGCAGGGATGGCTGTTTGTAGGCACTTCTTAGGGACCAATGGAACCTTTCACATTTCCATTCATGGCAGGGTATACACTGACGTCCAAATATGACAAATGCCATGTGTCACCATGAACTCAGCGAACTCTGCTGAACAAACTGGTGGCCCATTATCAGTAACCATGCTTCTGGATTGCCATGGTGCTGAATGTGGAACGGAGGAACTTGGTTACATCTGTGTTGTGGGCACTGTGAGAGAAGGCGAGTTCAGGCCACTTGAGTAGAAGTACACCAGTGTTATAGCACAGCGCAGGCAGGGGAAGCATGTTTGAATGGGCCCACAATATCAAGGCCAAGTTTCAGCCAGTGCCCTCAGGGCTGGACCAGGTTGCAGAGGTGCTGGATGAGTTGATGCAGTTTTATCATTTGACTGGCAGGCAACACAGGATGCTATGTAGTCTTGTACCTCGGAATCCCTTCTTGGCCAACATACAAAGCTCGCAGACGCAGTTTGTGCATACCACTCCTTGGTGACTTTCGTGGGCCAGGGCCAGGGCCAGCAAGGGTTTGGCGTACAGCTGTGGGTACTATGAGTCGTGAGCCTTTGAAAATGAAATTCTCCCTAACTGAGAGCACCTCTGTCACCTAGTAATGGAAAGTCAAGGCCTGGTTCACTGTTCTGGTGGAGGTTGGCCACCACGATGAATCTTTCATGAAGCCTGTCATTTCAGGACATGCAGAACAAGCAGCTCCAAAGTCCCGTCACTGGAAGTGCATGCAGTGCGGATGAGATGAGAGCCACTAATTCTGGCTCCACATCAGCTGGACGTCAGCAGGTATTGGGTAAGGAGACGAGAGAGGCAGTCAGCCGTACAGTTTTGGAGCCTGGACGATACACTATGTCATAATCAAAGACAAAGCAACGCAAAACAAAGCAGACCAACGGGCCACGCACAGTCCCGCTCTGCCTATGCCCTTGGTGCTTAGCAGAATGGTGAGCGCCTGGTGGTCTGTGCACGAGTAAAACGATGTCCCACAAGTACGTCCGCCATTTCTCTGTAGCCCTATGCATGCCAGCGCTTCCTTTTCCACTACAGAATATTTCTGCTCTGTCGAGTCAGTGTCTGGAGGCCAAAAAGCCACTGGTTTTTCTGAGCCTCAGACTGAATTTGCGCAAAACACAGCACCTAATCTGTAGTCACTGGCATCTGTGGGAGATAACTGAGCGGAATGTGGGTCGTAGAGGGGCAAGGGCTGGACAGCTACCAGGAGGTTTTTAACTTCATTAAAACTACTTTGAGCAGCATCAGTCCACCTGAAGAGTCTGCGTCTTTGCACACTCATGCATAGGGGCAACAACTGCAGTGAAGCTTGGTAAAAATTTGGAGTACCACGACACAAGGCCTAAGAAAGACCTTTACTTAGCTACATCCAATGGGGGAGGGGCATTCAGGACAGCGTCAATGTGTTCGTGGTCAGGCAGAATCCCCTCAGCATTAATAACATGACCAAGGAAACGAAGCGAGGTTTGCTTGAAGTGGCATTTGTTGTCATTTAGTACTATGCCACCTCTTTTAATTTCAGCAGGACTATCTCAAGGCTACGATCAATGTGCGTAGGTTGCGGCACCATAAACGATCAAATCTTCAAGGTAATTTTGAACACCAGAAACACTTGTAAGATTGTATCATCATTTTTGGAAAAGCTGCGGTGCAGACGGTAAACCGAAGGGTACCCTACAAAGTCTGAAGAGGCCCTCGGGTGTATGAAAGCTGTAATGTCTTTACTGTCCTCATGGAGAGCAGCTGATAGTAAGCTTTGCAAGGTCAATAGCGGAAAATACCTTAGCACCCCGCAGGTTGGCAAGCAGTTCATCAGTGTGCGGCAGCGGCTAGCTGTCTACCACACCGGCTTGTCTGGCTCAAGGAGTCTGGGCACAGCATTGCACCTGTCTTCTTTGTGGTGACCACAATGGGGGTACACCCAGGCAGAGGCATCAATTCTCTCTATAATGCCAGCCTTCAGAGGCAATTCAGCTCAGCAGAGATGCTTTCTCTAACTGCAAAAGGCAAACACGTAGCTTTGACGTACAGGTTTGATAGTAGGATCCAGTTTCACTTTGTGCACAAAAGCCTTAAACACATCCATTACGGAGTACTGTTATCAGTTGGGTTGCAGTGTTTGTTGACATCACTGATGCCGATGGCATTGAGGCAGATTTTGACGGTATCCCCTTGAATGCACAGGTCTAAGCAATGAATAAGTCCATACCCAGCAGAGCGGTCCCTTTTTCACTATGAAGAAGGCGCTGTAGTAAAGGGCGCTGTCCGTACATACCTTGGCACGAGGCACCCCTACACATGGATGCTAGCTCGTTGCGTAAGTCACCAGTTGTGTAGATGCTGCAGACAGTGGGATGTCCATGAAAAACTTCTTGTAGGTATGGTGGGGCAATATAGACACAGCAGAACGCATGTCCCCACCAGCTCCAGCTGCATAGCTGAGTTTAGCGGAAGTGTGAAAACATTGACATTGTACATAAGTCTTTTGGAGCATGGGTAGAATGCTCCAAATACAGAATATTGACATCAGGTAGTAGAAGCTGATGCTTGCTGCTCGATGGTGCTGACTGACACACATGGGCAAAATGTCCTCTCTTATTGCAAGACTTGCACTGCGCTTTAGCTGCGGGACACTGGAAGAATTTGCTACGTTTTGTCAGAGCCACATCTGTAACATGATTTGTACTGCAAGGATGTGGCAGTTGCAGCAGCAGTATGAGGAGCAGCATGGGATGTAGGTTGGTGAAAGTTCTTTTTACTTTTCACATAGTGGGGCTTGTAGTCTATAGCCTGTACTTCAGCGCCATTGCCATCAGTTTTTATTTTATTTTGCCTGCTCTGTAGCTGCTTCCGTTGTTATTGCTAATGTAGCGGCTTTTCTAAGTCAGCTCAGTTCTAATAACAGTCTTTTCCTTATCCTGTCACTTAACAGTGCTCCAGCAGTTGATCACAAATTATTTCATCAGTGTTTTCTCCAAAGCCACATTTAGCAGGAAGCGCCCGAAGGGCAGCTATGTACTGCATCACCGTCTCATGAGGCAGTTGCGATTGTTTACGGAATGTATGCTGCTCCACAACGATGTTAACTTTAGGAACGAGGTGTTCTTGTAGCGCTTGTACAGCACTTTCAAACGTTGTACCCGTATTGGGTAGTGAGTAGAAGATCTTCTGTCCCTCAGCGCCAAGGCAGTGGAGTAAAGTTGCTCTCTTGCGGGCATTTGGCCAAGAATTCCCCGTAGCATTTATCACTGGCATGTAGTTATCGAACATACAAAGCCACATCTCGAATGGCATAGCCAGTTCTCCCGGACAAGGCAAAAAACAGTGCAGGCGCAGGGACGTGGACTGACATCTTGTCACAAGTCACGGAAAAAAAAATATCCTTGTCGCCAATTTGTGGTGTAGCGGGCTTCAGAATAAGACACGTTGTATCGTTTAATACTGAGGAACTCAGAGACGTATCGGTACAAGCGTAGCATCACAACCATAGCATCCTTCTTCTTCGTTCATCTACAGCCCCTTACCATCCATCTCTATTAGTTAACAGCGCTACCTGGCACAGTAGAACTGCATTACAGAACACAAGTATTGCTTTGTGCTGCGCTCATCTGACAAAGATGAGTGTGATTCTTTAAGAAGAATACAAATTAAGCATCCAGCTTTAACTTTTATTGCACAAACACAGTGGCAGACTCAATGTAAAAGCAAGTACTGAGATACATCTGGGTATGCAACACTACTGTGGTGATGTAAAAGAACTGGTGCATTGATATCAGTACATTCTCCAAACTAATTGTAGCTTTGTAAGTTGTGCTGGTCAGTAAAACAGATTTAGCCCCTAGCCAATTTATATAAATAGAAAACAAGGTAATTGCATAACTGAGAGGTTGTGTTTTTTTTTTTTTTTTTTTGTGATGTTCGACACATGCCCATGTAGGTTGATTCCACCCTCAGACATGCTTCTGTGACTGAAAAGAAAAAAATGTTTTATCCAACCTTTTCAGTGGTTCTGCAGAGTGAAATTAGTAGTTTGTGTCAGAGGGGTCTGGTGACTGAGAGGACAGCACTGTAATGGCTTTAAGTTTACCATTAACCCTTTGTAGACTGTTGTTTGCAATTCACCTCAATATTCCACTGTTCTTGGAATGAGGTGCTGCTCACCAGTCTTTGAAAGAGCAGTTACCTGGTTATTATGATCCCTGACATTCATGGATCCAATTTCAAGCCCCTTTTTCTATATTACATTATTAATTTCAGTACCTTCTACAGATTTTTGTTTGTTGTTTGGATTGTTTGACTGGAATTACTGATCAATAACATAATCAATAAAATTAACTACTTGCCTCAGACTAGAGAATTTGTTTGATTACTGTTATGACAATTATGTCTAATGTCACTATGTCACTATTTTGTGTAATTTGCATCATAGTTATTACATTTTGCTATGTCAAATTAACAATCTCCTCTTAATTTAGGATCTGTATGACAACAACACAAATATATGTATTAGGGCTGGGCAAGTTAACATGTTATTACCGCGTTAATGCATTCATTAAATAACGCCAACAATTTTTTTTAAATCTCCCGTTAATGCTGTTCAAGCAAGTCTTAGTTCATTTATACATACGGACTCTTATTTTGAAACTCATGCTTTTATTGTGGCGCTCCACACGCACTGTAGAACCAAGCGCCGGTGCTCTGTGGGAACTGTGCACGTAGCTGAGAGGAGAAAAGCCAGCGAACCTTCCCAGTAATGCTGAATCAAACTTGCCTAACTCCTGCAGAAGCAACGCCTGTATGTATCAATCATTCTGTTGTTTGCTCAATAATTTCACATGCAAACCGCGCTGTTAGAAACATGTTTATGACGTTATTTTCGATGTGTTTATTACAATGTGTTATTAATATGGTTTAAGCTAATTCGTTAATGCTAGCAGTCGGAATGGGTTGCTAATTCTTCATGCAGGCGCATGCTAAGTGTAATGCAAATTCATTGGTTGTGTTTAGGTATAATATGCCAGCCTTTGAACTAACCTTATTTATTTACAATGTGATTGTTGTTTAAGCAATCATTTAAGTTTATAATAATTACATCTACGCATTCTCCGTGATATGCATATCATTAATAGACATAACTAATTGATTTATTTTGTCTTTATTTTATAGTTTCACTCTGTCAATCTGCATGATGTCAAGTATGTACATTAAAGCTGCAAACTTCAAAGAGGACATATCTTGCATCGTCAATTCAGAGTTTAGCTTGCTGTCTAGCTCAGACTTAGTACAGACGTCTTAGCAAGGACAGTATACTCATATTCTTCTGTCCCCGCTGTGTGCATGTAGCGATTAGCTCGGCAGATAGACAACAGGTTTCCCAAGAAAAGCCGGAAAATTTAGGTCCTTTTTGTCCAGCAACAAAGGTTCACATCAGGAGATATTGATACTATTCATTCTTACAACAACTGAACATAAATACTCACAGGCAAACGTTTTGAGGTCATACAAACAGAGTGACAGAAACATGTCTGTTAGTTCCTTCTTATGTCCAAACTGGCTATGGGAACACCACAAGTACAAACCATACGTTAGTGCAAGTTTTTCCGACCACTACAGGCCCCCTTTGCTTTCTTTCAACAACTGAACATCACGTATTATTGGGCTTATTAGTATTAGTACTTATTATTGGGCTTACGACTCCTGCCAATCACTCACAAGCGGAAATAACTGGAGGGGACATACACCATGGAGAAAAGTAGCTGTCTTTTCCATGACTTTTCATTTTAAATGTCTTCAGATGGTGGGGTTGAGAAGGACAAAGTTGTTGGAAGCACTGCAATATGGAATTATTTTTTATCTCTGGAGTATTTCCAGTCTGAAATATGACTTAAAAGGCAACACACGCTGTTGATGCCGGCACCCCCCCCACACACACACACCCAAAATAACTATGCAATTAATCACGAAATCACGCGATTAATTGCGATTAAAATTTAATACTGCCAGCACTAATAGAGAGAGAGGGAGAGAGAGAGAGAGAGAGGAGAGAGAGAGAGAGAGAGAAAACTGTAGATAAATTTAGGCAGTAAGGGTCAAAGAGGTGGTCTGATGGCAAGACAAAATGGACAGTTAGCCTTTCTCTGAATGCTAAGACATCCACTGCGCATTGCAGATCCACCACTCAGATGATCTGCATGCTGTGACTAAACATATACTTATAGCATTCCACTGAGAGAATGAAAACTCTCTTATGGAACTACTTCCTTGTATCATTTCCAGTGGCAGTTGGTGAAATTATGTTTTGGTGGGGCACAGTATTCAAGTCAGCTTTTAGCTGCACTACAACCACATATCACCACCAGGATACACCAAAGTAGATGCACCAGCTATTTAAGATATTAATTTGAATTATATTAAAAATCCACAGTATTGTGTTTTCCTGCCTATCCTTCAAACTTTCACATTTTTCTATGACCCTATTGTTAAGGTCAGGCATGTCCCTGACAACAGTCTTTTTCCACTGACAGTATGATGGACAATGGATTTAGATGGCAGTATGGGTAGATCACATTATATTAAAAAATAGTAAATCAACGCAAGGGCTAAAAACAAATCAATGTACAACTACTGCTGGGAACCGAACCCCCGCCTCCTGCATCGACACCTGTTGTGTTAGCCACTGAGTCATACCTTAGTAGTTTTAGTATGGACCAATTTGCTGGTTCGATTTCTGAGGAAGATCTAGATTCTTTTTGGGATGTGATGTTAATTCCTGTGAGCGGTGCTTGCAATGTTTTGCACTCCGAGGCTCCTGTCTCTTCTATTGAAGGGAGTCTACTGTGCAGGCGCCATTTATAATGAGAGTATGGTAAACGGAGAGCCTGGGCACAGATTTTGTGCCACAAACAGGAAAACACATGACTTGACTGCTCACTAAAAGGCCAAAAATATTTTTAAACTACACTTGAAAGCAGATTATACAAGGTACTCGCAAGCTGTATCATGTCACACATTTATTTAAATATTAATGTTTTTTTTAAATTATTTTAGGTGATTCCTATCGTCTTCTTCTTCATGTGAGACAGGTGGCGCAGCACCCTAGCACCCTCTATTGACAAGCCACCACCGATCATTTCATTTTAGAATAAAAACCTGCCTGGCACAGACCTTAATTATAAGGTAAGGCTTATGGCTGTGATGATGGTTAATGTTAAGCGTTGTATGTATGTGTATGCATGTGTATATTTTACCCTATAACATAGTATCACAGTTTATGTTTGTGTAGACGTTATTAATAATGGTTAAAAAAATGCTGTAATGCATCTGCATCAGTGGATCGGGTTTACATAATGCAGCATCAGCAGTCTGGACATGCACCTCCTTTCTCTCTCCTTCAGTCTGTCAGTGTCTCTCACCCACTTTCTCTCCCGTATCATCTTTCATGATTTTCAGAAAGCCCCCTTGTAATACACACACACACACACACACACATGCAATACATCTCCAGTCTTTTCCAGGAATATGAGGTATAACTTCCTGGTTCTGGAGATATTTGAGCTGTCTGATAGGTCAGTGTCTGTAAAGTGGTGTATAATTCAATGTTGAAATCATTCACTGTTCTTTCCCCTTATTTCGATAAAACCCTTTATTTTCCCTGAAGTTGGACCATGACACAACCCATGAACATCTCAGGAGAAGAATATTGTATATGTATCTGGTAAGTTTTTTATACAGCTGTTATTGTCGACAAACAGTAAATACATTTTTCTATTTTTAGCATTTTTTGTGTGACCTAGTGACCAAGAGACAAAGATGGAGCTCCATTGCACAGGCAGAGGAAAACAAGTATTTAAATGCCTAATAAACAGGTGTAAAATGTGCCCAGTTTGTGTGTGTCAGTTTGTTGAGCTCAAAGTGCTTGTTAACATGTAGGCCTTCATTCTTCCTCTGGGTTATGACCTCAGACTGACTGAGCCTGGTCTCTATCTTGTCTCAGGTCAGCAGTGGAATTTAAGAATCCACATCAAGATCTCCACCTGGGACTATCTGTTACTACGTGTTTGTACCCATGAAAACCTGCACCTCTTAATATTTTACAGGTCAAAATACTCTTATCAGTAAGTGTTTCAAGAAAGACAGCCAAAAAGGAGCAAATACTTCAGTTTCAAGTAGAGCTGCAGCTATTGATTATTTTTGTAATTGATTAATCTATTTATAATTTTCTTCAGTTCAATTAAACAATTATCTGAATAGATGTAAAAAACAGTAACTGTGAAAAAGACATGTCTGAAAATGACAACTTGTCCTTTATTCCAGAAACAGCAGAAACAATCACAAGAATTAATGTGTGTGTAAATACATATATATATATACTATATATATATATATATATATATATATATATATATATATATATATATATATATATATATATATATATATATATATGGGGTGGGGAAGCAAAATGTACAATATTTTGAGGCAGGGATTGAAAGACAGTGTATGACCAATTAGTTTATTGAAAGTCATGAGAATTTATTTGCCACAAGAAAATTTACATAATACAAAATGTTTTTATTCTATGTGTCCTCCTTCTTTCTCAATAACTGCCTTCACACGCTTCCTGAAACTTGCGCAAGTGTTCCTCAAATATTCGGGTGACAACTTCTCCCATCCTTCTTCAATAGTATCTTCCAGACTTTCTCGTAATAGTTTTGCTCATAGTCATTCTCTCCTTTCCATTATAAACAGTCTTTATGGACACTCCAACTATTTTTGAAATCTCCTTTGGTGTGACGAGTGCATTCAGCAAATCACACACTCTTTGATGTTTGCTTTCCTGATTACTCATATGGGCAAAAGTTTCTGAAAAGGTATGGATAATAGTGTTAGGTATGATTATGACATCAATATATGTTTGGTTTCAAAATAATTAACGCAGTGCCTGCTGAGAAAAAACAACTAAATGTTCATTGTAAATTTTGCTTCCCCACCCTGTGTATATATATATATATATATATATATATATATATACATATATATATATACATATATAATATATATATATATATATCTATATATATATATATATATATATATATATATATATATATACAACAAAAAAGTAGTTAAATGACATCTACAAACAATATGTGCACTGCAGTCTTCCACACATTTGTACATTTGTATCCAATTACTAGTTTACTAACAACTTAAGATGGAACAAAGATACAACTTAAAAATAAAGCTGAATATTTTTCATGTTTGTTTGAAAGCTTAAAAGTTTAAAAGAGTAAGTAATGGTTCCAACGAAGAAAAGTGAGCACGAAGACATTTTCTGCCTTTTTATCCTTGTCTCTTCTGAGCTACGCTCCACATTGTTTATGTTGATCCTGGCATCATGTGCGTCATGATAAGCATCCGTGTGAACCACAACATTGGAGCTAATGTTTAGCAGCAGAGAAATTAAGGAACCAAAGCTTCAATTCACAAAAATTGGAATCCAATTTTTTTTAAAATCCATTTGAGTCAGTTAATGTTCTGCCATTTTTTTTTTCAGCTGGGAAAAGATTGTTCTCGAATTTACCCTGCCATTAAAAAAATCCATCATGCTAATATTCCTAATGAAGGTATAGATCTAGAGGGGATGTCCTGGGCAGCATTCAGTGGCTCAAATGCGGAAGTCAAATTTCCCTAAATTGAACTAAACAATTGAATTTTTGTCCACATAAGTGGTTTAAAAATTCATACCAGTATACATATGGTATGAAATGTTAAGTAAAGGTATGGATTTATGCGCAAACTGCACACATATTTATTTATAATGTATCAAATGGATATCATATTTAAATTTGCAAAAGGAAAAACATACTAACACAGATGTCAATAAAATAAGTTTCACAGTGAGTTAGGATTCTTTTGATACAACCAAACCAAAGCAGGAGAAGGAATCTGTAATCTCAACGTTTTGAAGTCAGTAAAATGTGTCATGATGCGTGTCATTACTGATGCCAACTTAGCACATACTGTATGCTGCTGGATTTGACAATTTCTCTGACAGTACCTAGCAACAGATTTATCTATTTAAAAATCTGTTAAAAACTATTAGCAACTTTTGAAAAGTGTCTCAATGCTAAAACACACATAAGACACACATATTTCCCCTCTAAATGACACCAAATGATTTTCTCTGTCACACAGTCAGAAAAACAAATGGTCTCTCAGCCTAGCTGTAAAGCTAGTGTTTCCAACTTAGACACTTGGTTGATATATTTAGTGATTTTCAGACGCCTCTAGAGACTCTATCAAAAAAAAGCAACTAGTAACAGCATCTATCAACTTTGTCTGGTGTTATTGGAGACTTTTGGAGACTCTGACTTGAAAACATGTATTGTTCTTTGTCTAAAACAAATCACTGCACTGAATAAAAATCACTCCCATTGACTTAGATAGTTTTCTCTATTGTCTCTTTTGGTCCATTTAGATTGTTAACGTAGACTGAAAATTAAAAATGTTAAGGTTAAAAATGTTCATGTTTTACAGTGACTTGTTCTAGGCTCCTAAGTGGACCTTAAGATTCAAAAACAATGCTATACATACTATACAACAATACTATAATACAAATATTAACAAACAAGCAAATAAATACCTAACCTAAGTAACTCCTCTAGAGTGTCTCTTTTGGGTCACTTAAGCTGACCCCCATGCCCAGATAAAGGAGGAGGGTTGGACATGGAACATAAAAAAAAAAAAAAAAAAAGAATTGACAGAGTATAGTTCATTTGTAGTTCTAAACATATTTAGAGTGTTTTTATACTCTGTTTTTGTCTCTCCCACCATGTTACTCCTCTCTCCTACATCGTTCATGCAATTGCATGCACATTTACAATAATGCAAAATTAGGTGATGACATTATTTAGCAACTTTTTGAGCAGCCAATACCTACTTTCCTTACTGAGGAGTTGGAAAGACTGAGTGTCAAGTTGCATGGTAAAAACTTACAAACAAGACCTTCTGCTGTGAAGGAAATACGTCTGGCCTGAAAAGTCCTGGTTTGTGGATATCCGGTCACAGTAAACAGGAACAGGTGTCAGTAACAGGTGTCAGTGGAAACTCATGATCAAATGTCAATATCCCAACAATGTGTCCAGTAATTAAAGTTTACTAGAGTTACTATAAGGCTCCTGAACTCATGGATCTCTGACTTCTTGACCTCTTTGTCTCTTCCTCCTGTAGTCTCAGCAGCTCTCAGACGGCAGCGTGGGCGTCATTTAATCTCCTTCTTGTCCTGCTCTGTTCCTGCAGACTTCCTGCCCACTCGCTCGCTCTCCATTCAGCCCTCTCACTGATCATTAACCTCCCATCTTGTCGTACGCCCACGCCGCTGGTCCTGGGTTGGTTGTTGGTGGCGTGGCAGCAGTGCGTTTGCTGTCAGGTCCTTCTCATGGGGAACAGAGGAGAGAAATGGATGATGGGTTCATTAGACGAGGTTGAATGGAGGCTAATCAGTAACCAGAAGGTGACGCAGACACTTGACTAGGAAGGATATGAAGAGGTTTTGGATTTTCTACTGTAAGAATGCAATCATATTTTCATACTTGAGGAACTTCACTATAAGAGGTAAAATACCCACTAAAAAGTACACTCTAAGACTATCCCTGTGTGAAATTAGCCCAGTTGTCAGCCAATGTTTGACACAAACAGAACATTGTTGTGTTGTCAAGGCAACCACAGCTTCCTGTTCTGCAGGGCCGACAAGGGTTGGCTGACCAGAAGGCCTCATGTCTGCCTTAACCTCATTTCTATAACAGATTAGCTCATTCAGTCAATTAGCAAGCACACTCATGCTCACACATGCTCATTCAGCCATCAGAAATCTATGGCTTGCAATCCAATTGTTAAAAAGTAAACTGATTCCCAAAAGTCCCTGTGACAGGAGCATTTTGCCATGCTCTGCATGATCGATCAAAAACATTTGACCTGCAAGAGGTTTCGTCCATCCTGTGAGGAAATGTACAACAGAGAGATAAAGTCAATCAATAATATTTCAAGCTTTAATCAGTGTTTTAGGTATAGCAAAACACAAATGGAGGGAAAACTGTAACAGTGGACTTTGGCTGCTGAGTTGTCCCGCAGACTTTCTGTCAGCACTGGATGTTATATTGTAGGGTCAGTCAATCTTCCACACACTGGCAGATTAAAATGTCAGAGTAGCACTCAGCAGAGTGTTAGCACAAGAGGACATGTTCACAGCAGACTTACAGTCCAGTACAGTCATTTATCTCAAGAGTTGACACCTGAAAGCTTCTTACACAGTTTTATACAAAGACTGAATTCAGACCCTTTTTCATTCTCCTAATCATGGTTTATTTGGTTCCAGAGGGGCTACAATCTCCAAAACACAATGATTGGTCTCACATCTTAATTGCCAGAGAAAAAAAAACAAAAGTTTCCACTGTAATTGTACTGTTTTTGAAAGTTCAATCTGTGGTTTGGTTTGGTTTTTTATCTGCTGAGTTTGCATTCCAACTCTTCTAGGTTTTAAGTAATAGAAGTGCTTTGGTTCTTGTTAAGTATGGATTATATATTAGTTTAAATATTAATCATTATATTTCAATATAATAATTATTATTATATTAAATACATCATCATTTTCTACCACATCTTTGACTTTTTTCTGTTTCAAGGAAGAAAAGCACTTATCAAATCATTAAATCAAACCATAAAAGTTACAAATGAACATTGTCTTTTTTTATACAATGACAATAAAGTATAGATTTGAAGGTCATGATTCAAAAGTAGACTTATCAGTTTAAGACACTATAATGTATTTACAAATGTCTATAATATTGGTATAAAACAATTTTTAGCTCACAAACTTGGAGTTTGTATAATTTTTTTAAAAATATGCCATATTTGTTGAAAGATATAATGTTATGATTTTATTCTGATGACTCATTCATAACTGATCTTAACATGTTTTTCACCAAAAAAAGGGCAAATGCAGCCTTTAGCTTCTAAAAGTTGGAACAATAGCACAAAGTTTGGTTAGTTTTGAAATTTTGGTCATGAGGTCCTTCAAATATCGTTTAAGTTCCAGGCTTACAGTGATAATTAGGGTAATCTCCAAAATCTTTAGGTGTATTTCCATTCTCTTACATCTAAATATTTAAAGTATTGGCTTTTCTTAGAACGTATTTTTTTTTATGTTATTGCATTGCATGGACAGATTCCAGATTTCTGCTTCAGTGTTTCATAAGAAAGTCACAGATGATACAAGTCATTCTTTGTTCTAGTTTTGCAGCTGCTGTGGAAGTGGATGGTTGTAGTTTTCCATTCAGTGATGTCCCCTCATTATTTTACTGTGATTGTTTCCTCTTTGGACTTTGTTGTAGTGTCATGATATCTTTACTATTCTGCATCTTACAAGAGACTTATGTGGGTGATGTGTTATACAAAATAAAGAGGAATTATCACTGATACACTCCGAGCAGCTGGAATAACAGGTTGAGCTGCAGGATTTTCAGCAGTGTTTGGTGTGAGTCTGTAGTATGAGCAGGCCTGTATACATGCACGTATAGCTCTGGTCTTTGTGTTGTGTTGTGTTGTGTTGTGTTGGATGCTGGAGTAGGCCTGGACCAGCGGCCGCTCTCAGCTCCTCTTTTCTTCTCTTTGCTCTGACAGATCCGTGCTGATATCAGATTGATGGCCCGGTTTGATTGAAGTCTCATTGTCGTGCTAATGTCACGGCGAGTGATGGATGAGGCGCGTGCGCCCATACAAATGCGCGAGCACACAGTCTATTCCTAAACCGAAGGCCTCCCCTCCTCCTCCTCTTCCTCCTCCTCCTCCTCCTCCTGCCCTCTACATTACACAACACATACACACTGGTTTCTCCTGACAAACTTCTGGCCTCCTGGTCACTATAGGCGACGACGTGACGACGAACCACGTGACCCGAGCCGGAGGTAAGAAAAGAAGTGACACAGTAAAGAGAGAGAGAGAGAAAGGAGAGAGAGAGAGAGGGTTAGGAAGACTGGGACGGAAAATAGAGCAAAGCGCAGAATTTGAACGATTAGAGAGAGAGAGAAAAAAAAGCCAGCGAATGGAGGAGGACGGAGTGTAACCTAGGCGGAGGTGAAGAGGTGACACAGCGCATCGTGTTTTTTTTTTCCACTGTCACGGAGGAACATTGGAATAGACAGGTTGAGCTATTGACGTTGGGCCTTCCTTCCGTTGACGCACACACATTATTCATGTGTGCGTCGGGACACGCAGTCCACACTTATTGTTCTTCACATCAGGACTTTTGATGCTTTTTCCCTTCTTCTTTTTATCTCATAATTCGAGTCCATATTTTCGCTGAAATGTGTTTAGGCTCTGATTTTTTTTTTTTTTTTTTTTTTTAATTTGGGTTCAGTCTGTCCTATTTATAGCCTAATATTAAGCTTTTTTTATTTCCTTCTAACATGAACTCCTTTGTGGAATATTCTGTTTGTAACCGATCAGGAAATGGCGCTTATTCTGCGCCAAAATCAGGATATCACCATCACCACCACCATCATCATCATCACCCTCATCTCCATCACAACCATCCTTCTGTGGAGCAGCATCAGGGTTTCCCGGTGACCTCCAGCACCTTCCACGCGGGCCCTACCGGCTCCCAAACCACCGTTAACGGGACCCGTAGTGACAGCAGCAGCGTCGGTTACACAGATGGGCGGATGTACGGTGGACCCGGGTCCGGCCCGTCCCAGCAGCATCACCATCACCAGCAGCAGCAGCAGCAGCATCCCTCTCATCATCACGAGCATCAGCAGCAGACTCTGAACGGCTACCATCATCATCCTCAACAAACACAAACCCTCCAGAATGGAATATTGTCCTCCTATAATAACAGTATCGGGAGTCCCGGGGTTACGGGGCCCCGGTCTGCACCACAAACACAGAGTTTGTCCCCACGACAGGCCCTCCCAGTGCCGTGAATCCACAGTACTTCATGGAGGAGTCTTTGCCCCCCACCTTCTATAATCAATCACCCTTCTCCTCCGCTCGGCCCCCGCTGTCGTCCCAGCTACGGGAGCCTGGCCGGGGCCTACTGCGGGCCTCAGGGGCCCCAGTACCCACAGCAACAGCAGCAGCAGCTTGGAGCGGCTGGATACCTGGGTCCTCCGCAGGGAGGGGGGTACGGGAGCTGCCGGGGACCCAGGACAGGGAGAGAGCCGAGGAGGAGAACCAGCAGCCGGACCGGGCCAGACCTTCGACTGGATGAAGGTGAAGAGGAACCCCCCGAAAACAGGTGAGGGAGGGGCAAGATTACAATCCTTTTAGATGATTCTGAACTCAATAAAGAGGGTTTTTAACCACCGTTTATCCTTCATACTGAAGTGTGGCGTGGGGGGTTTTCAGCAGGAGTGCTGGCCTCTTTTCTATCTGTCTGTCAGACATAATGTTAACAGACAATAACCTTAACTCATAAAGACCCAAACATCCACTATCCACCAAAACCATCGCGTGATCTGAAATGATTAATACCTGTTGATCCGCTAACCCTATCGATATATGTAAATAATTGGTGTAAAATGCAGTTTGTCATCTTTTCATGGTCATCACATATGACCCGTTTGGACGTCCAGAGGCTCCGTAACGTGACAACACCGTCATCTTGTACAACACTGATCCGCCAGTAAAAGCCATGGAGTTTGATGAATGACCGTGGATGGAGACACTTGGTTTTTGCTCAGTTAATGATATATTTTGCTGAAAAAGTTTTTCCTCATTTTTTCCAGCATTGATATAACCTTTAAATTACTCTGACCTTTTATGAACATCTACAGTAAATTAAATATTGGAAAATACCCGTTTCCGACTGAAAAATGCAGAGGACAATATTATAATAGGTCTAAATAGTGATAATCACTTTAGAAAGACAAAAAAAGTGTTTGAAAGTTGTGACAAAAATAGCTATGGGTCTTTACGTGTTACAGCAGCAGCTTATTTAAACCACAGGTCAATCCAATTTTATTGCAGCCATAGACAAATATGTAATATGAAATATTAATATTGCATAGGTATATTATTATTATTTTCCTCAATGGAACATGATGGGAAAAGAGAAAAGTAGGGCCTACAGCAAAATATCTAAATTCAAGAATTTCTTGAGTTGGAGAAAGGTTAATAATAACTACTGAAATGACTTAACGCATTTTCATTACAATTAGCTTATTACTATCATTATAACTATTTATTATTATTATTATATTATTATTATTATTATTATTATTATTATTATTATTATTTGCCAACGGAATTAAATAGAGTGAAAATGTTCACTTTTCCCGCAGGCCTCAGTTTTACTTTTCTCGCTTGCAAAAACAGATGCCAGGCTTTTAAAATGGAAATGCAATTTTCCATCTGTCCCTTCGTTTTCTGTCTCTTTTCACATGTCTTAATCAATCAAGACATAATTCCTTGTTTTAACTGTAATCCAGCTGTGTTTAAAAAAATGTTCTAGTGATGATGGTTTAGTATGAGGTATAGAAACAGATAGATTTTTCTTTTACAGATCCATTGTTACTTGAATATTAAAGTGTTGATTATATTGAAAACAAATATATGCTACTGTCATATT
This sequence comes from Sphaeramia orbicularis, assembly GCF_902148855.1. Classification (NCBI taxonomy): domain Eukaryota; kingdom Metazoa; phylum Chordata; class Actinopteri; order Kurtiformes; family Apogonidae; genus Sphaeramia; species Sphaeramia orbicularis. Next base: position 47,752,986 of record NC_043964.1, read on the forward strand.
TAATCACAGGCTACTGTATAGACTTACAAGAGTTTTATTTTAATAACATAAACAGATAAGAAAATTAACGCAAAAGAGACTAGCAGAATTATTTATTTATTGTTTGTTTGTTTGTTTGTTTGTTTGTTTGTCCCATTTTCATTAAGATAAACTGAAATCGCGGTGTCTTCTGTTCTGGCTAAGCTGTATATTTCCCATTTTCGTGTCAGTTGTGGTTTGTTATTCCTCCTGCCATGTTTCTTTCATTGTCCACTTATTTGATGGTGTATGTATCAGGACAATGGACTGAAGTGATAGTCGGTCTTTGTGCTTCAGGCTTAGACATGTCTCACCCACTCCGTTTCTTAATGGCTATAGCAGACAGTTTATTCGCTCTGGGAAGTCTGCCTCACTCTGTTATCTTTAACCCCCCACCCCCCATTCCGACCCCCAGTTATCCCCCTTACACAAACAGCCCTTCCCGGCCCTGTTCATCCATCCTTCCCTCCGTCTATTGCCTTTTCCCTGTATTTTCTATTTTCAGTTAGGTGCTACAGGGCCCAGTCAGGCCTCCTCATTTTCACCCACTTTCAATGTGTTTTGAACCTGCGTCAAAACATAGAGGAACTACAACACTAAAACTCAGGCGAAAAAGAAAGTGTGTGACAGCAAAGATGGGAGTGTAAGAGTATAGGAGGATATATGTATAAGAGGAGCTGAGGGAAGAGAAGATAGTCTCTAACTGAGGGTACTAGTTAAACTAAACTACAAAATGCCCAGTCTTTAATTGTCTGATAATCAAATAAATAGAAAGAAAGAAAAGTCTAACTGGATCCTATTCTGTCTTTCTTTCTTTTCCATTCCCTCTTCAGTTAAAGTGTCAGACTTCGGCCTCGCTCACAACAACGTCATCCGCACCAACTTCAGCACGCGGCAGTTGACGGAGCTCGAGAAGGAGTTCCACTTCAGTAAGTACCTGACGCGGGCGCGGCGCGTGGAGATCGCCGCCACGCTCGAGCTCAACGAAACCCAGGTGAAGATCTGGTTCCAGAACAGACGCATGAAGCAGAAAAAGCGCGAGCGGGAGGGCACCTCCTCCTCCTCCGCCGGCGCGCGCTCCTCTTCCTCCTCCTCCTCCTCCTCGTCGTCTGGTACCGTCGGTGGCTTCAATAAGGAGCACGAGGACACCAACTCCGACCACTCCTCCGCGTCCACGTCTCCAGGCGCGTCCCCGAGCTCGGACTAAGACAGAGAACAGATGAAGTCCACAGACTAATAGACTTTACACAGTGAATTAAAGTCTGATCTACAGCAATAATTTACTACATGTCCCAGAATTCCTTTAACCAACCGATCCACTCACCCTTTGTTCATCCGGTCAGTATGTCAGTGGAAAACCTGTCTCACCAGACCTTCCTCAGTGGAATCCCTTAAACTACAGGCGTCAAACATGCGGCCCGGGGGCCAAATCCGGCCCACCAATGGGTCCATTCCGGCCCTTGGGATGAATTTGTGAAATGCAAAAATTACACTAAGACACAGGTGTCAAACATGTGGCCCAGGGGTGAAATCCGGCCCGCCAAAGGATCCAATCTGATCCGTAGGATGGATTTGTGAAATACAAAAATTACACTGAAGAATTAACAATCGAGGATGTCACAATCATTTTAATTCAGATTCCACATACAGACCAATTAGATATCAAGTGGTCAGACCAGTAAAATGCTATCATATTAACCTATAAATAATGAAAACAGCCAATTTTCTCTTTGTTTTAGTGTAAAAAAGTAAAATTACTTGAAAATGTTTATATTAAAAAACTGTTATTTTACAAAAAATGTGAAAAACCTGAAATGTCTTAGGATAAGTAAATGCAGTTTTACTAATATGCTGCCTGTTATTAAAGGTTTTGTGTATATGTAATTGTAATGTAAGTTGTAATGCACATTGTAAATGATAAACTGATAAACTGAGGCAGAATATTGTTAAAATTGCAGTTGTTTTTCTTAAAACGTTTCCAGTTGTTCATGTTATTCTGATTTTTGTAGATGTAAACATTATCATAATTTAATTTTACTTTTTTCACTGTTATTATTTACTGGTCCGGCCCACTTAAGATCATATTGGGCTGAATGTGGCCCCTAAACTAAAATGAATTTGACACCCCAGCCTTAAACTGAGTCATTGAACCACCTGTGGAGCCAAGAGTGGATTTTTCGGCAGTGAAACTATTCTCTTAAATTTAGGCTTGAGCTAAACGTTGTCATGTATGTGTCTGCAAAACACACATATGCTTTTGAACCAAAAATACATTTCTGATCAACACTGGTCATTATGCTCATGGAACATTTCATGTGTATGTGACAAAAATCATGATCGTACAGACCAATTTAAGCAATGATTATACTCTTCAATTGGTTCATTTCATTTATTTGTGGCAACATTTTTTTCTGAATGGTAGTTAACAGTGTTTTCATGCAGAAAACAACCAGCTGTATACGAGAATTATTCTATGACATAAATCTGCAGTAAGGCTTCTTTTTGTGGATCACATACTAATAGAAAAGTAATATACTGTGAACTGGATCCAGCTTATGACACCAGAAAAGAAAAAAGTTTCTGTTGATCAGAAGCTACACTTAACCATGAACTGACTTGCATTTTTGTTCCGGCTTTACAGGGTTATGATGAATCATTCCAGTGTGATGATAATGATATGTGATGGGATGCACTTTGGCATCTTTATAAGATGTCTGATACACAGGGTTTAACTGGTATTCAGGTTTGGGGAGGATAATATATACATCAGGTAAAATGTGGGAAAAGGATAATGTATTAGCAACCGTGTGCCATGGGTTTTAACCCTTGCGCCCTCCTCAAATTTACTACCATCTGGACACCTTTGTGACAAAAATGTACATGCACAAAATAGATAAATAATAATAAAAAATAATAATAATTTTGGGGCTTTTTTAAAACCCTTTTAATGAGAGTTTCCTTATTTAAATTATGAGTTATTTTTTACAAAAACTACACAAATTAAATATTTTCAATATGATAAACAGTAAGGGGATGGGGCATTGGATTTGTCAAAGATTAGCAACAAATTGATTGATTGATTTGATTGCATTAGTATTTTGTATGTGATGTCAGATACTCCCTTTGGTTAACTTCAAGGCCAAAATGTCCCACTGACTTCCATTAAAACCAGATTTTCACTGCCATTATAGTATATAACCATATATTCTCTAATTTCAACATTCGACATAAAAGATAATACATTTTTTTTATTGTTATTTTTTATAATAAATAATTCACAATTCAAATAATTAAAGTGGCATTCAAAGGGGTTAAAATCCTGATGATTGAATGTTTGGTAGTTTTGTACAGGGCTGAAGTTGTTTAAGAGATTTATGGGAAAAAATATATTGATGTATGATGATTTAATAGCATTTTGTGTGTGTGTGTGTGTGTGTGTGTGTGTGCGCGTGTATGTGTTTTTACATTTGTGCCACAAAGGTGTCTGGGGGGGGGGGGGGGGGGGGGGGGGGGGGGGGGGGGTGTCATCAACAGAGTTTAAAAGACATGTAAGAGCAAAAAGTGTAACTACAAAGAAAATTTCTTGCCAAAATTCATGCCCCAAGCTGCAACGCAGCCACAATGATCACCAAAAAAAAAAAAAAAAAAGTTGAGAAAAATGTACAAAAATGCCAGAGGAGGGAATAAGGGTTAATTTCAAAATAGGAAAAAACAAATGAAAAATACCCATTGATGATCATGGGTCAGTGAATCTATCCTTAACCAATACCAGTGTAAGCTCAGCCTAAATAAATAAGCCTTATGATCTGGAATACAGGGAGCCTCTGATGGCAAAAACGCCTTTGATCTATCTGCCTGTGGCTTTTTGTTTCACTTGTCAAACATCTATGGTTTTATTGGAATGTTTGAGTGTCTTTTAACTGAATGCGTCAGCTGACCTTTGCACTATGCAACTACAGGGGAATATTACAGACAGAGCACTGACACTTAGGCTGTTCCACGTAAAATCTGCACAATGTAAAAGTCTGATGTACTGTTGCATCTTTGTAAAGTTAGAGTTAGACTCAGGGGTTCATTTAGGATGTCTGTGTGTGTTTAAGATGGAGTGTTTTAGTGTGTGTGGGTCATGTTTAAAGATAACTGCTGAAAAATGCTGCCTCTTTGCTGCATATGTTGAAATATTTTACCTGCCTATTCCCCCACTGTCCCCATGAGAGTAAATTATTGGACACATTTTGTGATATGGATGACAGCTAATGGGAATAGAAGGGGACGTTTTCCATTCGACATATTTTCTTGCTGAAGGCTGTAACACACACAAAAACAACAACATATGAATGGATTAATTCCTGAAAATAAATAGTACTATTGGACAAATGAAACTGAAAATATTTCAAATGAAGGATGGGTTAAGAGTTACAGAAAATACTTTGGGGTTTCACAGATTCCCTGCTCATCCTTCAGGAGTAAATGTCTTCATTTGTGTTGATTTTGTGGCTGGTCTCTCTGCTGATTATTTTTTAATAATTTTTTTATACTGATGTCTGTGGGTTTAAAATGAGAGCAAACTGACTGAGTTTTATTGGTTCTGCTGCCTTAGAAAAAAATGCCAATCATGTTCTTGTCTGTGTTTTGTACTTGGAGCTACCTCAATTAAAGATTCTTCTGTCAATCTACTTCAGGAGCGAAATCGTTCATTTTAACAATCAATAAATATGGACATTTGTCACAACATTCTTCTGTTTCAGCATGAACATTGCCCTGAAAACCAACATTGTCGGTCATGAGGAAATAGTTAACCCATAAAGACCCAGTGCTATTTTTGTGGAAGTTCACAAATCATAATCTTTTTCTCTCTATTTAACCTTTACTAAGCAATTTATCACCATTTATTATGATATTATCCTCTGTATTTTGCATTTTTCAGTGAAAATAATGTATTTTCCAATATTTAGTTTAATGATCATGTAGATTTTCATAAGAGCTCAGATTAAAGTTGAGGGTTATTATATCAAAAACAGAGAAAACTGCAGAAAAAAAATGCCATTTTCAGCCAAGATATCATAACTGAAGGCAAAAACAAATATCCATCTACTGTCATTTATCAGACTCCATGGATTTTAGTGGTGAATCAATGTTGTAGAACATAATGGTGTTTCCACGTTCACTACGGAGCCTCTGAACATCCAAATGGGCCATATTTGATGACCATGAAAAGATGACAAACTGTGTTTACACCAATTATTTACATGTATTGATAGGATCAGTGGATCAACAGGTATTACATATGTTGCATCAGGTGATAGTTTTGGTTGCCCGTAGCTGTTTGAGTTTTTAAGGATTAAAAATATTTTACATTCAAGTCAAACCACATTTAAATGTCTTGGCAATTCATGGTGTATTTTTGTAAATGGAAGACTGAACATTGCATTTAAAACACAGACTTAAGTAGAAAACAATAAAAAAAAAAAAAAAAAAAAAAGGTAAAATAAAGACAGAACACAGAGCCTTACAACTTAGAAAAAAGGAAAAATATTATGTTATCATGCACTGAAAACATATTCTGCCAATTACTATGCGGAAGTTATTACCCTATGCAATTGTGATTATTTCTTCCAGTCCTACACAGAATAACTCATCAGATCAAAGTGGAATCTGTCCAGAAACTATGAACCACCACTGACTCCTTAACACAATATACAAGTATATTGTTTCTGTGCTTTTTTGCCAAACCAAAAAGGTGTGTAATATCAACTTTGTGTTTCCATGGATAATGTAAATGTGTAACTGATGAGTCTGCTACATATTTATGGCCTTTAATTTACACAAATCTGTGACATGACTTTGTATCATTATGGAGTTTTTCTGGAACACACAACCCTATTACCTTTTCCTGACCCTGACCAAGTTATGTAGGTTCCCTCACTATACCATAAAGAGTTTAAGTCAGTATAAAAATGCTGCTAAAACAACTGAACTGCATTTTTTTGTGAACAATTAACAGTTATATACATGCCCAAAGAGCATTGAACAGTATGTTACACAGATGAATTTGTCAATTCAGTTCAATTCAATTCAATTCAGTTCAATTCAATTCAATTCAATTCAATTCAATTCAATTCAATTCAATTCAATTCAATTCAATTCAAATCAGTCATCTTCTGATCCCGCTTTATCCTCACTAGGGTTGTGGGAGGTACTGGAGCCTATCCCTGCTACCTATGGGCGACGGCGTGGTACACCCTGGATGAGTTGACAAACAACCAATCACTCTCACATTCACATGTATTGGCAAATTTTTGGTTGACCAATTAACCTATCAGTGCATGTCTTTGGATGGTGGTGGAAGCCGGAGTATTCAATTCAGTTCAATTCAATTCAATTGGGGATGCAGCTGTCGATTATTTTTGCAACTGATTAATCTATTGATTAATAATTGATCTGAAGATGACAAACAACTTGTTTGATTTGATTCAACTAAACAATTATCTGAACAGGAGAAAAAAAATAGTAAAAATGTGAAACAACATGTCTGAAAATGACAAACAGCTTATCCTTTATTCCAGAACCAGCTGAAACAACAACCACAAAAAGTATAAAAATTAAAGGATATATAAAAAAAAAATATTTATATAGAAATACCAACAACAAAAACAACAGTATTAAAGTATATATACAAATAACTATAAATATAAACAACAACAAATAAGTCAAAAGACATCTATCAACAATATGTGCACTGCAGTCTTCAGCACATTTGGATCCAACTTACTAAAAACTTAGGATGGAACTAACATAAAACAAAAAAATAAATAAATAAAGACAAGTAACTTCAAAGTTTGTGTGAAAGCTAAAAGTTTAAAAGTAAGTGATGGTTCCAATGAAGAATTGTGTTGCTCCTAGCAGCATGTGCATCACAGTAAGCATCCGTGTGAAACACAACGGTGGAACCAATGTTTAGCAGCAGCAAAATTAATGAAAAAAATCAGGATTCAGGAAAATTGTAATTGTATAATTTTTTAAAATCAATTTGAGTTCATTAATCGATTCATTGTTTCAGCTACATTTGACTGTCCAATAACTGTCTTTTTGAACTAACGAAAAACTAAGAAATACTCACTACTTATAAGAAAGTGAGCAGAAAATGAAGAACAAGACAATGAAAGAAGAAGAGGAGCTGTTTTTTTTCCTTTTCATGTGTCAAAGAAACACAAATTCAGACACACCGCCACATCCAGAGCTCTTCATACATTTCAATGGCACTCAGGCCTCTCACATTGATGTGGTGGTGTGGCCTCTGGTTGACCCACGTGCACATGCCAGGCTACAGTGAGGAATGTGGCGGGCCTTTCCGGGTGGCTTACTGACCTCTTCACCTTTGGAGAGCCTCTGGGATATCTAAACTCGTAAACACACCCCGCCCCTCCCCTCCCCCTCCTCCTCTTCCTCATCATCCCCTTCATCTCCAGCTCCTCTCTGTGGTTTTACAGATGCATGTTCACTCATCACCTCATCACATACAAACACACACATTGCCTCCTTAGTCCTGCTACCACGTCACACCTGGGACTTTCTGATATTTAAAGGTTACTTGTGCTGTTTCATGGACAGAACACTGGTATTGGATGATTCTGCAAACACCAGATTACTAAAAGTAATTGGAGAGGAAAAAATGAGAGGAAAGAAAACTAATTAATGCAGGATTGTTAGAAATCAACTCCTTCACCTTTTATTCTTAATGTTTACCATATTAGTAGAAGTTTAGATTGTATGATGTCCTTTGACTATTTCATTTGAGACAATAATATAGTATCATGTTCATAATGTGAACACAAACTGTTTAATTAATAAAGACCCAAACATCCACCAACCAAAAGCATCTGCTGATCTAAAATGTTTAATACCTATTGATCCACTAATCCTATCAATACAATTTTATGAACATCCACATGATCAGTGAATTAAATATAGGAAAATACCAGATTTTCACTGAAAAATTCAAAATGTAATGGATATCATTATAATAAATGGCAATAAATCACTTGGTGAAGAAAAAAAATCATTGGAATCTATGACAAAAATAGTCGTAGGTCTTGAATAGTTAATATATTGTGTGGCCTAGAATAGGAGCATTAAATCTAATTATGAGTTCAGACAATAACATAAAAATGTGATGTGAACAGGTGAAGTTATCATGTTTGGTCCAAAAGCAGCATCCAGGGAAGGTCAAGTCCTTTAGGAGCAAAGGAGGGCCACCAGTCCCGCAACAAAAATTAGTAAATTATTGAAATGTTTTATCAAAATGTTCGTCAAAGAAAGCTAGGAGGGGGATGCGGATAATCCAGCCTCTAATCACAGAATGAAAAGACTGAAGGAATCTGTATGTATTTCAGTGTGTAAAGGACAAAGATTCAAACCTAAGCTGTACACTGTGACCTCTGACCTCTCAGACCAAACCACATCAAGAACTGTCATTCATGTAGAACTGATGGAACCCTGTGGATCTGGATTACTGTAGAGAACCCTTATCAGGTTCCACAACATGGATACAGACACAAATGTTAGTTCAAACTTTGCTGAACCAAATGAAGCTTTATATGAACTGTGTCGAGAAGCATTGCAAACTATCTGGATTCAGAGGAATCTGGGATGGACCACCAACTCAGTGGAGACCTGGATTGTTGTCAAACCCATCTGTATCCAGGTCGTTTCTGAAGAAAGTAACATGGTGTGGGACCATTACTGTTACCAGCAACAAGTCCAGAATCTGGGTCTGCCATGGTGTCAGGTCAAAGGTCATTGTCACTTACAAGCTGAAAAGTACTGTGAGATTTTGGATCAACACATGATGCATTCAAGATGACAACTTTTCCAAGGATATCCATACATATTTCAAGAAAACAAAGAAAAAACACATCGCACACATACTCAAAATGAATTAAAAAAAAAAAAAAAAGGCAACATTCCAATACTTTACTGCAAAAACTTTGTCTTCAATGTGATGCAGGCTGAAAGTGAGGGATGGATGCGTATTTACAAATGAAATTAAGTTGAAAAGTGTTGCATCCATAGATGGGCCTATATTTCCTTTGTAATGGCTATCACTTTTACTTTTACACAAATTAGAATAACAAAAAGTTGACTATATAAAATTTAAAATTTATGTGAATGTGGCACATCTGTCTACTGAATTGGACTGGATAAACATTCTGGTTTGATGTATTTATACCGGGTATTAGACCTACAATAACAGATTTTATTTCGGTGTACGCCTACTGTCCCACATGTCTTGGATTGCTGACAGTTGTTTTTCATGTTTTCTTTAGCTTCTATATTTCTGTAAATGCTGTATTGCCTTGTAATACAATCTATTTGTGTTCAGATACTAAGATTAGCAGCTACTCATATAACACATCATCAGCAGCTGAGACATGTTTTCGAGGTCACTTTGAGCTTTTTTTAAACATTTCCTGGAGGACTTAGTGAAGCGAACTGATTACATTTGGGCTCAATGTAATGTTAGATTAAGAGGAAAAGTACAGTGGACGCAAAAGAAAAGAAATAACAACAATAATAGGGAGATACATGGAAGAGAGTGGTGTGAAATGCTACAAATGGTTAATTTTTGAAGCAGACAATGGAAGAGTGATGATGCAGACAGAGGAGAGGACAGAATATTGATGGCAACTTAGCACATTTGTTGCCAGATTTATCAACTTTTTAAACTACCTTAGCAGCTTTTTTTCTAAAGGCCCATAGAAACAAATTTGGTTACTTATAAAATCTGTTTGGAAACTTTTGAAAAGTGACTCAATTACTAAAATATACACATTTCTCTCTAAATGACATGAAATGATTTTCTCTGTCACAGTCAAAAAAACACATGGTCTAGTTGTAGAAGTCAGCATGTCCAACTTATCCACTTTGTTGGTATATTTAGTCATTTTTCATTCTAGAGACTCAAAGTGACAAATCTATCAACTTTATGATGTCATTGGAGACTTTTGTAGACTCTGACGTGAATGCACATATCATTCTTGTCTAAAACAAATCACTCCACTGAATATAAACCACTCCCATTGACACTGACAGTTGTCTATTGTCTCTTTTTGGTCCATTTAGATCATTAATGTAGTCTGAAAATTAAAAGTTCTAAACATATTTAGGGTGTTAACTCACATTTTGTCTCTAACACAACGTTATTTATCTCTCCTACATCGTCATTACAATGACATGCACCTTTCCAACTATGCAAATTAGGTGATGATGTTATTTAGCAGCTTCTAGTGACTTTTAGGACAGACAGTTTCCTTACTGAGGGGTTGGTAACACTGGGAAAGAAGGACAGACAAAGGACAGAGAGACACAGACATACAGAGAGAGAGAGAGAGAGAGAGAGAGAGAGAGAGAGAGAGAGAGAGAGAGAGAGAGAGAGAGAGAGAGAGACAGAGACAGAGACAGAGGACTGAAGAATGAGAGGAGATTCTTACAGCGTGACCTCATTGGGTCTGACCCCCAACTTCTGTTTTGCTTTCCATAACTCATCTCAAGCTCAACACAGGGCTGTCTGCATGTGTATTTGTCTGCATGTGAGTGCGTGTGCATGTGTATGTGTCTGTATGTGTCTGCACATGTGTACGTGTGTGCATGTGTATGTGTGTGTATGTCTGCATGTATGTGTGTGCATGTGCATGTGTCTGTATGTGTCTGCATGTATGTGTCTGCATGTATGTGTGTGTGCGTGTGTGTGTCTGCATGTATGTGTGTGTCTGAATGTGTCTCAGTCAAATAGATGAGTGAACATGTTCAGCTGCACATAAACCTCACAAAAAGAACAGTTTCTGTCATATTTTCTGTTGTTAGACAAATGATCAGTGAGACTGAGATCAGCACAAAATCCATAGAACCAAAGCCTACTGTGTGTGTGTGTGTGTGTGTGTGTGTGTGTAGGTGTGTGTGTGTGTGTGTGTGTGTGTGTGTGTGTGTGTGTGTGTGTGCTTGTGTGTGTGTGTGTGACTGATTGGAGCCACATGTGGATGTGTTTTAATTGGGCTTAGATTTGTTTTACTCACATTTCTCCAAACTTGTAAAATATTTGTACAACCATAACACAATCCATTTTTCATCATGACACTTAAGTTCAAAGGTAGTGTTTAAAACGGACAATTTTAAGGATATTTACAGTCACCTCTCCTTAGTTCAACTGTTTTTACTGTGATTTTATTGCTTTTAGTTAATAGTAATGATTAAAATATAATTACCATCAATTTAATGATGTGAATCCAACTGTACCAGTGTGATTTAAATGTTTTTAAGCCCTAGTTGTAAACTTTATACTTATATTATATTATATTATATTACTTTCACTTTATATTTATACACTGTTGCCCATAAAGTTGTAATACTTTGGTTTTAGACACATTCCTCCTTTTATTATTGTCTTACTTATTTCTACACATCAGTAATCACCTTTAACCAGGTACAATGATTAAATACGGAGTCCAAGTTACACTTTATCTATCAAGAGATAGTTATTCCAGTTTTATGGGCAACAGTACATTTAAGTATACTTATACATTCATGAAAGTAATAGATAGTCCTAGATTTAAATAGCAGGAATGTCAAACAGTAAATATTATCAATAAAGAATGGCAGCCAAGTATTTTTTTTTTATTATACAGTGAGTTTTGGGTTTTCCCCTGATTCTAACAGATTTCTGTGTTATGAGCCCTGAGTGTTTAATAATAAGTAAAACATTTAAATATACTATCAAATTATATTCTCAGCAATTAAGTATAATTGAACATGAAATAAAATGTGACTAATATTACTAATACTGTCATTAAATGACATATTACTGTTACTTTCTGTACATCAAATTTCATTTTTTACTCATTCAAACCTTCTGCTAAAGTATCAAACAAGTGCCACAAGAAATTTGTTATAATAAATACAGGTAAGGGAAGCATCACGGAAGATAAATACAAAAAAAGGAATAAGTAAAATCAAATGATTTACAATGGAGAATACAGGAGGATACAAGTAAAAAATACAAATGTACTGGATTTATTTACAATACATGGAAAATGTGTTTGCAGGATTTGGCTGAGGCTAAAAATGAAAGGTAGCTAATAAATATAGCTATGTGTCTCAGTTCAATTGAAAATATCAGGACTAATAATAGTATCTTAATAGTGATAAATATTAAAATGTAAAACTTCCATCTATCTGTTCAATAATAAACAGGAGTGAATAAGATGTAGGATGTTCTCTGGTGTGTTCAGTGTGTGTGTTTATGTGCTGGTTGTTGTCGTCTGGCATCATCCAAAGTTCAGGATCTGTTCCCCGCACACATACTTATAAGCAGCAGAAGTCCTGTGTGCCCAGGTAGATCACAATCAATTATTCCAAGAACTTCAACCAGAAGTGCTTCAGCTGCATCTTTTATTATGAGGGTGCTAACGTGGTAATATTAAGACAAATCGACTCAGCTGTCAGGGCAAGCTTTTTTCACTCCAAAAGTGAAACCTTTCCTCAGCCTCTGTGATCTTGTGAAAGCTATTCATGCCTTTATAAGCTCAAGATTGAACTACTGCAACGCTCTGTATGTTGGAGTTAACCAGGCCTCACTGCACCGTCCACAACTTGTGGAGAATGCTGCTGCCCATCTCCTCACAAACAACCGTAAACATGACCACATCACACTTGTTCTATACTCCCTCCATTGGCTCCCATTATTACACCAGCCCAGCAGAGCCCTGCGTTCTGTGTGGCAACAGCTACTGGATGTCCCACAGTCCAGGTGCAAACAGCAAGGTGATTGTGCCTTTGCCAGGGCTGGTCCAAACCTATGGAATTCTCTTCCCCTTGAGTTATGTAGTATCAGAGACCTGTCCACTTTTCGAGCAAAACTTATACCTATCTGTTCGGAATGGCCTTCGACACTTAGTTCTGTGGTACTTCGTTTTAATAGGAGAATTCATGGTATTGTTGTTATTGTTATTTATTTGTGATGCTTTTATCTTTATTCTTCTATTGGACAGAATTTTGGTCAGCTTTGGTTGTTGTAAAGTGCTTTAGAAATAAAAAAAATAGTTGATTGATTGATTGATTGATTGATTGATTAGGAGGGAAGTACTGAAAATTTTCCAACCATATATTAATTACAGGGTTCATCTTTAAATGTCACAAAATCAGTTAAAATATACAATTATGACCAAGCTGCAGTCATCGATTATTTTTGTAATCAATTAATCTATCAATTTTTCTTCGATTCAATCAAACAAATATGTGAATAGGTAAATAAATAAATAAATAAATAAATAAATAAACAGTAAAAATGTGAAACAGACATGTGAAAATGACAACTTATTCTTTATCCCAGAGCCAGCTGAAACAACAACCACAAAAAGTATAAAAGTAAAAGGATATACAAAAAAATCTATAGATAAAACAACATCAAACAAGTCAAATGATATATTAATGCAAGAAAATGACGCATTTGTTTCCAACTTACCAACTTATTTACAGCTTAAGATGGAGCTAACATACAACTTTGTGTTGATCCTGGCATCATGTGCGTCACAATAAGCGTCCGTGTGAAACACAACAGTGGAACCAATGTTCAGTGGTAGCAAAATGAAGGAAATGAAGCTTCTATTCAGCAAAATTCTAATAACTTTTGTAGTTGATTGGAGTCATTTAATCGTCTCAGCTCTAGTGGAAGTATTACACCATCAGTTTCAGGGGTAGAAACACAACAGAAAATTTGTTAAAGACTGTCCAACTCTGAAGACTAATGTTAGTTACTGTGGGTGTGATTGTGTTGTAAAATTACAGACCAAGGACCTCAAGCTTCAATTCAGGAAAATTGTAACTGAATAATTCTTTTAATCGATTAAAATGAATTAAGTTGATTGATCATTTCAGATCTAATTATGACAGCTCACACGTGGTGTATGAAAACAAAACCAAGGAGAACAAAGGCAAAGCATCATGAAGCAACAGAACTTCAGATTCATTTTTGGAGAATGTGTTTGTCAGCCTGCAGAGTAGAGGTCAGAGGTCAAAGGGAGTATGGGTTCAGGAGGTTATCAGGACAGACATGTGGCCTGATAACTGGTCCATCCTGCACTGAGAAAGACCAGGACAAAAGGCCAAGAAGAAGCAACACTTTGAAGTTATAATAAACTGTACTCTTTTTGACACAAGTTTAAACAGTAAGAGGGAAAAAATTAGTAGATGTTTCACAAAATTTGCTGTGCAAGTTTAAAAAAAAAATAATAAAAATTGTGTGTGTTTCAGAGGTACATTAAAGAACGGCAGGAGCTTTCTTATAGGTTTCAAAGATTTTTACTGACAAATAAATCAGATTTAATCAAAGAAACCATTTGTGTCATTCCCAAAACTTTTGTCCACAACTGTATTTAAAAGAATCTAATTTTCTTTTTTAGATCAGTCGATGGCTTTGGGTCTTTGAAGGTTAACAATATTCACAGTTATTTCACCGGAAAAAATTAAACCATGTGCCCTGTGTTACCATGGTAACATCATCACAACATCATCAGCAATCTTTTGTGACCATTTTGATTGAGAGACTCCTAATGGCAGAAATCCCAATCCTTGAAATCCTCTTCTTTTTTGGGGTTCATGCCGTTTGCATTGTACGTCTGTGTGGTGCAGGCTTGAACACACTAAGGCTCTCAAGCCTATGACCCTGTGTCCTCAACCCTACAAACACACACTCTGACACACACAGACACACACATATACACAGCAGATTCTGCATGTTGTGTCAGCTTGAGATAAACAAACTATTGTGGCCCGTTCTTTCAGCACCCTCGCAGAGACGGGGGAAACAGGAACAGCTAAAGTGCATCAGCTGTCCTCAGCACTGGGGCGAAAGCAAGGGCACATCCATCACACACTGACAATACACACACACACACACACACACCACTACAAAATTACAATGGCCAAAACAATATTTAATGAACAAACATGTTTGACATGAAATCAATCAGTAATGGGGTAATAATACCAAGTCAAACTCCACTGTTGACCAAGAACATGGGCTGAGGTTACACACATATACACACTAAAATAGAAACATAAAGAAACACATACACTCCTGATCAAAATCTTAAGATCAGTTGAAAAATTGCAAGAATTCACATTTTGCACTGTTGGATCTTGAAAAGGTTCTAAGTAAAGTTTCAAAATGCAAAAAGAAGAAATGGGAGTGAGACAAAAAAAAAAATGAGAAAGCAATTTATTGAAAGCAACAATTAAACTGAAATAGGCTGTTCATCAGCCGATCAAAAGGTTAAGATCAGTTAAAAAAACGCCCCCTAACATAGAAATAAAAGTTTCAAAGGGAACTCAGTAATGAGTAGCTCCACCGTTCGTGTTGATCGCTTCAAATATTCGTTTCGGCATACTTTATTTTTGTTATTATTATTATTATTATTATTATTATTATTATTATTATTATTAGTGGAGTGTTTCCAGGTGGCTACTGGGAATGTTGCTCCAAGTGGTGAAGATGGCTTCACAGAGGGATTCCACTGTCTGGAACTGATGTCCATTTTTGTTAACTTCCTTTGCCATCCATCCTCAAATGTTCTCAGTTGGATTTAGATCAGGGGAACATGCAGGATGGTCCAAAAGAGTGAGGTTATTCCTCTGGAAGAAGTCCTTTGTCAGGTGGGCATTGTGAACTGCAGCGTTGTCCCGTGTTGTCCACAGACGAGGGCCCCCAGTCATGAGGGATGCCCCTACAACATCTCCACATAGCCAGCCACTGTTTGATGCCCCTGCACGACTTGAAACTCTATTGTTCCACTGAAGGAAAAAGCACCCCAGATCATGATGGCACCCCCTCCACTGTGCTGCGTAGAAAATATCTCCAGTGTGTTCTCCTTGTCATGCCAGTAACATTGGAAGTCATCAGGATTGTTAAGATTACATTTTTTCTCATCAGAGAATAAAACTTTCTTCCACCTTTCAGTGTTCCATGTTTGGTGCTCTCTTGCAAAGCCCAAACAGGCAATTTTATGGCACTGAAGGAAACGAGGCCTTTGAAGACGTTTGTTGTTCTTAAAGCCCCTCTCTTGCAGATGCTGTCTGAGGGTTATTGGGCTGCATTCACCACCAGTCATAGCCTTAATTTGGGTCAAGGATTGTCCCGTGTTTTGACGGACAGCCAATCAGATCCTCCAGTGAAAATTTTTTGAGTCTACCACTTGGCTTTTTTGTTCCATAACCCTCAGGATCTCTTAAGAAATTCAAAATGACTGTCTTACTGTGTCCAATGTCAGCAGCGATGGTGTATTGCAAGAGGCCATGCTTATGCAGCTCAGCAATCCCACCATGTTCTAAGAGAGAAAGCTTTTTTGTCTTTGCCATCAGGAGATCATGACAGTGTGAATACCTGACAGAAAATGACATTAAATCCACATTTTTTGCAGATTTTGGCTTTTAAAGGCTGTGGTCTTAAACTTTTGATTGATTGGCTAAGATAGATAGATAGATAGATAGATAGATAGATAGATAGATAGATAGATAGATAGATAGATAGATAGATAGATAGATAGATAGATAGATAGATAGATAGATAGATAGATAGATAGATAGATAGATAGATAGATAGATAGATAGAGTTTTCTTTCAGAACTTCAAATCTTCCATGATGACCTGTATTTAGTGATTTCCAGGTGGAACTAGAGAACAGGTTCTGTTGGTCTGGTCTTTGTTGTTTCCTGGAGGCCAGACAATGAGGTCATAACCATGGGTTAACATCGATCAGCTAAAGTTCAACAAGGCAAACACCTCAGACGCCTCTAAAGAAACACATGGCCCTTATAAGACCTGGACCTGCCAGGTATCTTGCTTTTATGGCTCCGGAGCACCCGTGATTGAGATCTTTCCTTTTCCAGATTGGTTGGGTGAGTTGAAGGGCTGGAGGGCTGTCCGCTGTTCATTCCCCTTTTATGGCTCCCACTGACACATGACTGAGGCCTTTTGTCATCTCTACTTGGGTCCTAATTGGTGTCAGGTCAGTTGTGAGGTTGCCAGTTTACAGGTGCTTGTGACTCACCACTGAGCTTGTCATTTTTGTCTTCTATTCTGTCAAATCCAGCCCTAAACATACCAGAGTGGACTCCTTCACCTATTTTTCACTACATACTGTATGGCCGTTCATCGCTGCCAGGTCATTGGTCAACTGCCAGGTAACCAGCACTCTATCCTCCTTTTATGACCTCCTGTGACTGGTGACTGAGCTCTGTCCTTAGCATGTTTCACCTCCCACTGTGATCACTGACATGGATGATGTTACGTCACTGACTCTAAAACTTCAGAGGTGTCAGCGCTTATCATTTGCCTCTGGCCCGATGTTTCTTACTTGGAGCATTGAGGAGACCATATACAGGAGAACAAAGGTAAATGAATGTTTGGTGGTTTGAGAGGCCATTGGCATGGATTGGTAGCCATGTTTCTATCGGTCTGCCCCAGGGTTAGGGTTAGACTGTGGATACAGATGGAGTTCTGGCGTTGATCCTGGCTTTGTGCGCATCACAATAAGTGTCAGTGTGAAACACAACAGTGGAACCAATGTTTAGTGGCACTGAAATTAAAGAAACAAAGCTTTCATTCAGGAAAACTGTGATCGATTAATATTTTTGAATCAATTCAAGCTGATTAATAAGCTTTCAGCTCTAGTACAACGTTCAGTATTTTTAGGGCCTGAGCACTGCCCACTGCAACAGATCAACAGATCTGTGAAGATTATTATAAATGCAAAGATTATTAGAATGAAAGACATATTTGAGGAGCTAAATATAATTACTTATAATGTTTTCAAAACTCTGAATACACATCCAAAGTATATACAGTATACGTATTTCTTTTAATTTATTATGTGTACCACACAGAATAAAACATTGCTCACACAGTGATCTTCTTCTCTTATCTTGGTAAAATATACTGATCCACTTGTAAAATTTTCTCTTACCTGGAGGAAGAGCAAAAATAAGAAAACAGTGGTGCATCCAACAAATCTATGGCTACTAACAAAATAAGAGAAAATCCTCCTGAAATAAGTGAGTATATGGTTTATTGCACGACGCCCAATGTCTCTCAGAGAAATATTGACAGGGATTTGTATATTTGAGCCTCTATAGCTCAGAACAGAATAAAAAGATTTGAAGAATGTGAATGTATTTCTTTATGTAAAGGGTTCATGCTGAACACTGTGATTTCTGCAACACCCATCAAATACAGAAAATGTTTGGATGCAAAACATGAATAGCTGAACAATGGTCATTTCATTCTTGTCAGCTACAGATATTAGCATTATGATCCTGGAAACGTGCATGTCTGTTCTCATGGCCTCCTCGAGGTCACTTTGACCCAACACTGTCCTGACAGTATCACTGCCACCTCCAGCTATGTGGATGGGTATGTGGACACAGATAGCTCCTAGAGATCAAGTTTCGTTGACCTTTGCTGACCTTTGCTGGGGTCACAGTGAGGTTGAACGGGCCAAGAGATTCTTAACATCTCTGTGCATAACACCTGACCCAGCACAAACCAGGAGTGTGTGTCAGTGTTTATTTCTGACCATAAGTAACATGGGAGTTATCAGTTCTCACTGTGTTACCATCTGCTGACAGCCAAGACACTTCTGCTTGTAAAACTCCACACATATCATGACATGATGACCAACACACACAAGATTTGATAGTATTTATTAATCTTTAAACAACAGGTTGTCTGTTTTTGAAACAAGAATGTTAAATAGGAATTCAGAATCAGAAGAGGCAGTTAAAAGGCACTTAAAAGAAGTCAATATAAATAGAAAATAGGGCACTATTGTAGCTCTTATTTATCACTGTACAAACTTTTTATCACATTCAGATGTACATTATTAATCAGCAGTTCGTATATACCTATACCTAAATATATACAGTATAAAGTTTTTGACAAAATAGACACATATTTTCATCAATGCATTCATGTACATCACTCTAATACTCATACAACTGTATTTACAGACAAAATAAGGCTGAGCAAACAATCTGTTTTTACTTAACACATATTTTTAAATGACACCAGCATATATATTGGTTCCGAATAGTTAACTTCTGATATATTGCATATATATTGAGTTTCCCTCCCTTTTATGTGGTAGTTTTCAAAACTCCATACTGAACACACTCGGGGTCATATTTGTGTAACAACAATAGAAATTTAGCCTGTTGTCTTTCAGTCAATACCAACTGCATATCTGTCCAAATAAGTGTGACATCAGATTGTGTTTAAAGTAGTGTTCTCAAACAATTAGAATTTTTAATCAGATTAATCACAGGGTTGCTGTGGATTAATTTTGATTAATCACAATTAATCATCCTTCATTTTTAATCTATATTAATTGCATTTCATTTTGCATGTGCAAACAGACTCAAGAATAAGGGAATATATATGCACTTAACGTTTGTCACAAGCTGGGCAACAAACTGGAGTGCTAGCAGAATCCCTGACTAATGTATGCTTCAGATTAATGTGGTATTTTAAGCTTGAAGTGCTTAGTGGAAGTGAAAAGAAAACTCCTTCCTGCAGAGAGTGCATAATATTTTACGTTGGTCGACTGTTCCCTCATCCAGAGGGTCAACATGCTGTTCAGCGTCTTCCATCTCTATGGGTTGGTTCTGCTGCCTGTCACTACCATATCAGCTGCCCATTTGTGCATGCGTGACTGTAACTCTACTTGGACAAACTGCCCCAAACGCGTTGCCAAAGACATTCAGAGTCATTCTGTGCTGCAGATGGTTTAATTGCATTAAAATTTTTAATCAGATTAATCATGATGATGGATTATTCTGTGTTAATGCATTAATTTTGACAGCCCTAGTTTAAAGCACTTTTGGGTCACCACTTGAGAAAGCTGGGTATGGTCAATACCAGAGGCGATTTCTCAAAGACTGCAAGGGAAGCAGTTGTGTTGACATTTCATTGACTACAAATGTGTTAGAACACGTTCATCTAAAAGACGAGTTTGTTCAGAATCAGCTTTATCAACAGACTTATCAACAGACTCGATGTTGTTAACTTCTCATACATTCCCATTGTGCTGTTTTCTCATACGATCTATGGTCAATGCATTTGCCCGTAGATGCTCAGCGTCCATGCACTTCAATGGGACTTCATGGAACAGTTTTTTCATTGCCTCAAAACTGGACGGTAATTGGATAAATGCCACGATGCTGTCCCACCCCCGGATGCTCAGCGTCTCTGGGGGTGAATGGAGCTGTGGGTGGACCTTGGCTGGGCTGGACACTGGGCTTCCACGTGCTGATTGGAGGATCAGTTGAAAGGCTGAATCCCGTTTGATTGACAGCTCTTTTGAGATATACTCCTTCACTTGACAGAGTTCAGTTTAATACTGTCGCACATTCTGCTTGTGAAATTGAGAGAGAAACCACTACGAAATTACTTGTTCATTTCTTGCACTGTAAAATAAAACACACTCAATTTGCATCCTTGTTTCAATTTAACATAGTTTCAATGTTTTCTTGTTTACTTGGTACGATAAGGTCACTGACCATTTTCTTAAAAAGGAACAGAGGGCCGAATTTATGTTTAAATAACTTGACAATTTTTTTGATGTAAGCCAACAATGAGCTTCCCCTCTCTGAAAGACGAGCAGCCGCCACTGGTCAATACACACATTATGTTACTATCCCTGGAACTCACTTGAACAGAACCACTGTGACACGATGGAAGAACTGGGTCTGGCTGTGATCACACACTTACAAGATCAGTCTTGTTCTTACTGGGGCCTGGTTCCACTCCACCAGTCCCCAGTCAGACTCGGCGTCCCCCTCCAGACCACCCCCGCTTGCCGTAACACTGTGACAGACCGTTCTGCGCAGACTCTGATCAGACTCACCAGAATTCGACGGATCTGGACACAGGATCACAGTGAGTCACAATAAACCGTCATGTTCAGTCCTGTATTAAAGTCTACGGTCAATGTCAATACAAAACAAAATGAGAGCCATTGTATTTCTCCTAATCTGTGTGTTCCACCAGTAAGCTTAGTCAAGTTATCTAGTAATATGAATGTGACTAAGTCATACAGTAATGATGTAAAACCCTTTCAAAGAAATATATAAGGTAACTATGAATGCATTCTTTTCTGCTACTTTTGATTTCAAAACAAAACAAAATGAGGGCCATTATATTTTTTCCTAATCTGTATATTACACCAGTAAGCTTAGCTCAGCCCCCCATTTTATCAACTCTACTGCTTTTAGAACTTGTGGATTCCCACGGGTCAAAATGCTAGGTTTCCCACGGGTCAACACGCTAGTTATATAGGTATTCAGAAGTGACTGAATTACTACTAGTAAAATTCTAATCATCTATATCATATATATAGATATCTATATATATCTATATTCTGGGTTGGACACTTGTAAACCACTCTGTTACATTTTTAATTAAGTACTGATAAAAAAAAACAAAAAAAAAACAAAAACATTTGTAATATTAGCCTTGAATTTACTAAGAGTAACAAATAAAAAAACACATCCACAGTAACTAACATTAGTGCTCAGAGTTGGACAATTTTTGACAAACTTTCTGTTATGTTATTACTATTGAAACTCTGATAGTGTAATACTTCCACTAGAGCTGAAATGATTAATTGATTTGGATCAATTAAAACATTTATTTGAATTTTTCTGAACTGAGGCTTCATTTTCTCATTTCACTACCACTAAACATTGGTTCCACTGTTGTGTTTCACACAGATGCTTACTGTGATGCACATGATGCCAGGATCAGCACAAAGTTGTATTTTAGTTCCATCTTAAGTTGTTAGTAAGCTGGATACAAATGTGTTGAAAACTGCAGTGCACATGTAATTTTTAGATGCCATTTGACTGGTTTGTTGTTTATATCTCTAGATATTTTTATATTGTTGTTATTTCTATATAGATTTTTGTTTTTCTTAATTTAGCCTTTTACTTTTATACTTATTGTGGTTGTTGTTTCAGCTGGTTCGGGAATAAAGTAAGAAGAATAAAGTTGTAATTTTCAGACATGTCTGTTTCACATTTCAACTATTTTTTTCACCTACTCAAATAATCGTTTAATCCAAAAAATAATAATTATAAATATAATATAATAATAAACAAAAATAATTGATAGATTAATCAAATTAAAAAATAATCAATAGCTGTAGCTCTAATAACATGTAATGTTGGCCTTACTTTTCTTTTTACTGTGAGCTACATACTCTCTGTACACAGGTGTAAATATGGATGGACAGATGCAGAAATGGCCAAAAAATAGTGTTGCAAGATAAAATCACAAATGACTGGTTTCTAACATCTAACATATAGACTGTTCATTTAATTTGGACATCTCTCCTCTTACTCATTGGACTCGTATTCCGTCTGAATAATTCCACCTTCGTCACTCTCCCTCCTCCTCCTCCTCCTCTCAGATAACCCACATGGTGGTGATGACAAGCAAGTGCCCCCCCCCCCCCCCCCCCCCCCGTTCTCAGATTTCCCACTGTGCCGTGCTGCGGACAAGACGCAGCATCACCTCCGCTTGTCCTCCCGACAACCTCTACCACTCTGACCCTGACAAACACACACACACACACACACACACACACACACACACACACACACACACACACACACACTGATACACACCAACACACACATTGCTGCAGGCCTACAGTTCACCATGTCAGCCCACTCACTCCACAGGTAGTTTTTTTTTTCCCAGGGCCATGTGTCTACAACTAAAAAAAAGTATAAAGCACTAGCATCTCTTTTTACACTGAAAGCTGATCTTCTTTGACTCTTTATTTTTACAATCTGTACAGAATGCAAATTTAACAGATGATGTGTTCTTAAATCCACTCAATGGCTTGTTTCATAGGACTATGACCCCTAAAACTGTTCATGTGTGGTTGTGGACAAACATTAGGATTATATGTGTGAAGTGTATCTGTCTTTTCTGTGCAATTTTCCCACACTTGAAAGGGATAGACTCACTGCTGAAGTTTCACTGGATTTCACTCAAATCAATACACCTTTTATCCATTTATTTCTTCATTTATTTATTGTAGGACAGGGATCCGGCACATTGGTGACTAGCAGTTAGGCAATTAGGTAAAAAAAACTTTAAACAAGAAAACAAGCCCCCAGTGTAAATAACACACAACATAAAATCAGCAAAACTAGATACATACACCCTTAATTGAGTGAGTCGAGTTGACGCAGTTACACAGTGGATTATACAGATACGTAAACTACACTGATACACATTTAAAGCATATTAGATATAGCTAAATGAACATGGTGAGTTCAGACCACTTTAACACCTACTTTTTATTTGCAGTGAATTTTAGAAATAACTTTTTATGTCTGCCAAGGAGGTTATGTCTTCATCGGGGTTTGTCTGTTTGTTTGTCTTCCTGTTCGCAAGATAACTCAAAAAGTTACAGAATGATTTGGATGAAATTTCCAGGAAATGTTGATACTGGCACAAGGAACAAATGATTAAATTTTGGTGATCATCGGGGGGGATGAGACGAGACTGACCTGCCTTGGCAGAGGTCTGCACTCTTCGAGTGTTTTTCTAGTTTTAACTGTTTTAAATTGCAACTAACAATGAAATAGTCTATTTAAATTTTAACTTTACAGTAGACTTTAACCACGAGAACTAATGACTTAAAATGCTTGTTTAAGGTAATTTTGTACTCACCAAAAATTCTAATTATTTGTACACAAAATCCATCCTCCTTTCTTTCCTCAAAAAGAGTTCAACTACTCTGTTGTACAGATTATCCATGTGGGTACCAGGGGTACTGGTCGTAGTTAGAGGACTGAAAGTGACAGACAAATCCTTTTCCTGGTTGTGACCAGCTTGCTTGCTTGGGAACTGGCCAACCTTTCTTAACGATGTCCAGCTTTTCTTGAAAAGTGTATCTTGAAAATGGCTTAGACAATAAATCTGCAACTAAATCCATTTCTTCTCCTCTTTCAGCCATTGTGGGTGGACAAAACAGCTATTAAACCAGCACAACTATATTTCTGTTCTTGCAGCTCACTACAGATGCAGTTTGCTAGCTTTGGCTTGTACACTCTCTGACTATCCAATCAATGGGTGTAGATATGCTGATGTTACTGTATGCCTGCTAAAGGGCCTTGATGTCGCCAACTCAAAATCTGATTGGTTGAAGCAACAGTTTCATCGACATTTATGTTTTGCTAGAGGGCCTGCAGAACTGATTGTGAAGGCCTCCAGGCAGATTACTTTGACTTTGACCCTGCCTGGCAACAAATGATGGCTGAAATGTGATTGGTTAAATGCTTTAATATGAAAATATATGTCTGGAAGCAGCACAACCAGGAGAAAAGCTATGAAAGGAAGTGGACAGACCATTTGGAATTATTTAATAAGTATTCATGGACAAAATATAATTAACATCAGTCTGTCATAAAGATATTTTTTAGGCCAGCAGAGAAGGTCCTTGCAGGCCCTGACGGCCCACCACTGTTAGGTACATACTTCACTTTGGCTTCTTGGAAGGCCCTTCTCACAAGAATTGCTCCTCTCTGCTTCATGGGCATCACCAGATTGAGGGGATCATACAGCCCTGAGACTTGACTGAGAAGCTCTCTGCAGATGAGAGGGTTTGGTGTCCCACTTCCTCTGTAAGAAGGTCTTTCCCCAGCCTATCTTTTTTTTTTTTTTTAGAAAAGTTCACTGCCACCATCATACGGAGCTTGTCATCTTCAGGAGTGTAGCCCAGGCCTAGAGCTTTATTGTCCTCCTTAGTGAGCTGAATTGGCAAGATCATGGACACAAGCTCAGTCTTCTATTTGCGGCCACTCCTCCTACTTTGACCAGAGAAGACCCATGGATTCATGTGAAATCCACCAGCTTGGAGGATCTTCTCAATGTTCGCTGTAATTTGCTTGAGCTGGTTGACATTGTTATGTGAGGTGAGGATGTCATCCATGTAGGCATCCTCCTTCAGCATGCAGCGCTCCTCTGCAAGATGGCAGAACTTGTGTAGCCTTGCAGTCTCTCTCATGGCAACTTGAGCAATGCAGCCAGCTGGTTTGTTACTGATGTTGACTCCTGCAATTGCATATTCACCATTGTCCTCATCTTCAGTGTCTTGCCAGAGGAAACGGTGCAGGTGGATCTCACAGTCTTCCAGCCAGACGGAGTTATACATTTTCTTGATGTCACAGAGTGCAGCATGAACACCTTGCCAGAATCATAGAAGGAGAGCACGGATGTTGTTGAGGATATCTGGACCCTTGAGAGGCTCTTCACAATGGTGGTCTCCCGCTACATAGGTAATGCCCCTTTCTCACTTACTCCAGCTCCTGCTCCTCAGAGAGAGTCAATCTCTTTTCCTCCAGGCTGGCAGTTTTCACAACAGCAGCCACCGCACTTTGGCTCAGAGGCAGCACCGATACTGTCCAACTTCCACCAGTCCTGGAAGTCTTGACTTGCAGCTGACGTGGTGGCCCTGGTGGCTGGAGGCAGATGAGTTGGATCTTTGCTGACATACTCTTGATATTTTGCAGCAGCTGTCCTCATGGAGCATGCAAAATGTGTTCTGGATGTATGGACTGTGATGGTGACCTCTTCTAGGAGGTCTGGATGAGAACCTCCCATGATCTTGCCCAGCGGGCCATCCCAGAGGACAAGATCCTCCAGAGAGCAAACTTTCTGTGGCACCAACTGCCATTCCTTGTGACTGATAAGGAGGTTGATTTGCTGGGATCTGACCAAATCTTTGAGGGGGACATCAGGGAAGATCTTTTAGCAGAGTCTGTGGTGACACATAATGATGGACCTCTGCGATTCTGTCAAAACCATAGCACACCAGCTGATGAGATCTTAGGATGCCTTTTGGAGTGCTGACCAGGATCTACAGAAGGTACCTTTTCATCTTGACTGTGACTTGCATCCCACTGACTTCATGGACCACCAGGGTTACATCCTCACTCCTCGAGTTAAGCTGGTCTGCAGCCTCGTGGGTCATGTAATTTGTGCTCTTGCATTCTTCGCCTTCATCATGAATCTCCAGACACTTCCCACAGGCACCAAGCCTCCTCACTATGTCTTTCCCCTCCACTGGTTTCAGAGTTTAAAATTTTTTGCAGTGGTACAGCTTCTTTGAGTGGCCATCCCCACCACAGATGACACAGGCCTGTAGACGTTGTTTGAGCGTGCTTTGGAGGGAACCTGAGCTCTTTTCTGTTAGTTTCATCATCTCTTAGTTGTTCAAGCTGCTTGTAAATTTCTTCTTGACTTCTCAGAAATGCCAGAAGTTTATCAAATCTGTCCCCAGCTTGTGAAGTGTCTCTGCTCGAAGTAGCGTATACAAGCCACTCCTTCTTTAAACTCTGTGACAAGTTGCTCTCCAGGGTCTTTGTAATAAGGGTTCAGGGCACTTGTGTCTCCCAGCTCACTGAGGTCATGTAGGGCCTTTTCCACCATGTATATCAGTTCAACAATCTTCCTAGGCTGGTGGCCCTTCACTGGAGGCAGGGCCTGTACCTCTTCAATAATGTCCAAAGTTATTGTTATCTTATTCCCATATCAGTTGTCTAAAACGTAGATCTCATCTGCTTTTCTGTACATGTTGAGGTGGAGATCCTTTGTCACATTGCTCTCGAGACTGTCTACTAGTAGGAACTTCTTAAACTTCAACTGGGGTCACCTTGCCTTTGAAGTGCCTCCCAGTCCTTCCTCCAGTGATGGAAATTTCTCCAGTTCCCATCAAACTTTGGGAGTGCTGAAGGTCTCAACTTGATGGCAAGTGTATATGTACTGTGGACTTAAAGCAGTTGCCTTTCTTGCTCAACCTTTGCTTAAAGTAGCTGCTTTCTGGACACCAACTTAGGGAGGCAAATCTCCAGACCATGCATCCAGTACTGCAAGTCCTTATTCTCCGCAATGGGGGCCCAGTGGATCCACAGGCAATGCACCTCTTTGGCAGCCTCAACAAGTCCTTCCAAGTGACCAAGGATAAACTCATACGCCTCCAAACTGGAGCCAGGTTGGGATGCTGAAAGATTTCTGCATTCTGCTTCAGTCACTTCCAAAGCCAGAGACAGCTGTAAGAGTCTGAAATTTTCCCAAATAGTACCCTTAATAATGCCTTTCGCCTCTTCCAGCCTCTCCTCACTCTCTTGTGTTGTCTTTAGGAAGTCTGCCCTCTGTTGCTCATTCAATGTCTGTTCTTCTCCATCTGCTCCTTCAATGCATGCAGCCTCCACGTCTTCATTGTTCCCAGTCACATTTTCAGCCTCCAGTGTGAAATTACTGAACACTTCTTTCAGTTCTTCAGCCGACATACTTCTACAAGATCTAACAACAGCATTGGCCAAACAGGTAGAAAGTCTTTTTGTGGTCATCCTTTCAGACTTCAACTCCTGTGTAGATCTTGATTTAGCCATGGACCTTGGAAGCTTGGACCTTTGGAGCTGGACCTGTGGACCTTGAGGCTTTGAGGCATGGAGCTGGGCCTGCAGACCTTGACACTTTAAAGCATGGAGCTGGGCCTGTGGATCTTGATACTTTAAGGCATGGAGCTGGGCCTGTGGATCTTGACACTTTAAGGCATGGAGCTGGGCCTGTGGATCTTGAGGCTTATAGGCGTGGAGCGGGGCCTGCAGGCCTTGAGGTGTGGAGCTGGGCCTGTGCTGGATTTTGTTTATGTGGTATCAGCCAACTTGACCCTGTGTTTTGCTGTCAAGTGTATGTGTCTTTTCTGTGCAATTTTTCAACAAATGGAAGGGATAGACTCAATACTGAATTTTCACTGGATTTCACTCAAATCAATACACCTTTTATCCATTTATTTCTCCATTTATTTATTTTAGGACAGGGATCAGGCACATTGGGTAATTAGCAATTAGGCAATTATGTAAAAAAAAACCTTTAAACAAAACAACAAAACAACACCAGTGTAAATAACGCACAATGAAAAATCCACAAAAGTAAATATATATACCCTTAATTGAGTGAGTCAAGTTGGCATGTAAATTGCACAATGGATTATACAGGTAAGTACTGATACAGCACTGATAAAGATTTAAAGCACATTAGATATAGCTGAATGAACACGGTGAGTTCAGACCACTTTAACACCTACTTTTTATATGCAGTGGATTTTAGAAATAACTTATTTTAGCTGTTTTAAATTGCAATTAACAATGAAATAGTTCATTTAGATTGTAACTTTACAATAGATTTTAACCACAAGAACTAATGACTGATGAAAGCTCATTTAAGGTAAGTAAAGGTAAGTGCATTTTAATAAAATATTTAAACCAAGGAATTTTGGTCTAGTACATCTTTCAGTTTTATGTACAATTTAAGGAGTATTTTTGTCATGCTTTAAGAATGTATTAAAAAGTTAAGTTATTTTGTAAATAGCTCCACATTAAGTTACCTTAAATTCAGGTTACAAAATACTAACCATAATCAAATGCAGTATGCATTCTACAAAATAAGTCACTTTATGAATATAAAAGTTAAAAATAATCCAAGTACCAAATCAAATCTTCATACCCACAGAGTGCCCCTGAATTCACCCAAAACACAGAAGCAACAGCAACAGCTAACAATCAAATTGCATCTTAAAAAGTCGGTGCACAGCAAAGCCTGAGAACTTACTAGCTGTCTCTTCAGAGTCCCAGTGAGTCATGCACAGCCTGATTATTCTTCAGTGATAGTATATTCACACTGTAATAAACTTCTCTTGCTGCTTCCTGCCACGGCATCCTCTCAGCTCCCAGTACCCAATAACAATAGGGTCTACCATTTTAAGGGGTCCGGGTGCACGCAAATAATTACAAATTGGTTCCACCTGGTTTCTCTCTGGGAAGGTGGGGTGACAGGCAGCATGCCGCAAAGATATGTGTTTATAGTTTTACCATTAAAACACGTCATTGTGTTATAAATGTAATCTTGAATAAGAAGTAACAAACAGGAACTGAATACAAACATTGTTATCTCAACCGGGACTGCAACTAATGACTATTTCAAAAGTTGACTGATTAGATTATGAACATTTCATTCCTCTGACAAGAACATTAGGTGCACAAAAATTTGAGTAATAATAGAATTTGTTAAACAAATATTCAAGTCAGTATTCAACATCCAACAAATATTGCAAATACTTAAATGCATTTTTGTCTTAAACAAAAGTACATTTTGTGCATAACAAACACAATGCATAACATTACATCTAATGTCTGTTAGAACATTGTTTTGCACAGCATTGCATGCTGTAGGATACACATGATGATGTCACTGACAACTCGACTACTACATTAGTTGTTGACTGTCAACTAGTCGTTTACAGCCCTAATCTCAAAACATGCCACAGTGTAAAAACCTGTGCTGCTGAAGATTAAGAAAAAGTGATGAAAAGCTAATGCTTAAATAGTAATTAGACCTAGCTCAACCATAAGAATGGCAATACTGTAATTTTTAGTGAAAATGAACAGTGTTGTCATTTTCCTTGTAAAATTTGAACTATCTCTGGACACTAATCTGGTAAAAGTCCTTAGTGGTGAAATAATAAACATGTGGACATTCTTAGTTGAGCCCTAGCTACTATATTTTCCTAACCTGTGTTTCTTTGTTCCTAAACATAACCAAGCCCGATTGACAGAACAATTTAGTACCAAATTAGTGCCAGTGAGCCACAGATGTGACTACTAACTACATTCTGTAACCATAAAACATGAGTAGTATGATTATTGCCCCTCTACAGTCTTGGAAACTCTAAAATGATCCTCTTTCAGGTTCACTGTCAACTCTCCTCTTCATCTCATAGCTGTGCATTATTGGTTCACTTAAATAATGTGGCATGAATGACAAGTATACAATCATTTTCTTATGTTTTTCATGAAGATACAATTATTTGAAGCATCCACTTTAGATGTGAGAAGACCAAAACTCAGGCTTTTGGGCCCGTTTAAGAGGTTACATGACTGTGCTCATTGTAAGTGGTCTCCAATATTTGTCATTAGATTGAGTTCATGAACAACTGACCCACTCTTTCATTTAGATATGAGGATCTCTGGAACAATTTGAAGTTTGAAGTTGTTATTGCCTGTCTTCTTCTTCTTCTTCTTCTTCTTCTTCTTCTTCTTCTTCTTATTATTATTATTATTATTATTATTATTATTATTAATAATACATTTTTTCCCCGTCTTCCTCTTCTTTTTCATGGTAATTTGTTAATCCACTATATGTCTGGCTCTGTCATGTGTAAGTTTAGGCAGTTTGTAACTATCTATTTACACCACAATGTGGTAGATTTTTTTTTTTTTTTCAGCGCAAAGCCAAAAAGCTTTCTAAAATTTTACATTTGAATGAGTCTATTTTGCCACAAAGCATTATTTTTTTAAAACCTAACATATTAACTTTGATGAGTATATTTAAGCAAAGTACTGAAAAAGTACTAATGAGAATTTCTGAGAAGTTCTACATTGGAAATAAGTAAATATCCCATAGATAGATCCATTCACAAAAGGCACCTTTAATTTACATTCTCACTCCTACATCCACTCAGTTATGACATCTAACCACCTGTGGCACCAGATAGATGTCAATGGAAATTCTTAGACATCAGAAACTGACAACACGGTGACTGGACCAGGTGGTTAAATACACAGAACCTTTGGTATAATTTGTTTGGGGTGGCCATCTCAGTACATCTGAATTTATGGACATATTTCTAGATTTTCAGTCTTTGTGTTTCTTATTTTACCTTTCCCCTCATCCTTTCTTCTGAACCCTTAACCCAAATCTTTTTCCTAATCCTAACCAGGGTGTTTTTATGCCTAAGTCTACCCATCGTTCTCTGTTCAAATGTCTGTCTAACTAGACCAAGCATCATTATATGACAAGTTGTGCTTTAGAGTGTGTAGAAGTGTAACATTACAATTTTTACTGCACATGCTGTGAGGTGAAATAGCTAGTTCTTGGCAAATACACTCTACAATTTTTGGTTTCCAGTGTTATTGTTAAATAACTGGGCTCCATGGCCATCATGTGAACTGAAAAAAGTAGTGCTTTTGTTGGATGACTATTTACAACAGTGTGTTCTCCACATTTTACACATCAGTGAGTATTAATAACAATTGAATCAAGATAAACTCCTGTGCTTTTGCTAATGAAGGGGTATATTAACCAGGGTCAATGTAGGCAAGTGGTTGTAGTTGTTTTATTGCACTTCCCTCCAAAAAACATGAGTTGTCATGTTTAATAATGTTACTAAAGAATCAGGCATAAGCACTTCCAAACTGTTAGGGCTGCTAGAGCTGAATAACACAGACAAATATGAGCCCGTGTTAGCCTGCTGCCCCTCACAGTGATCCATTCACCACTGCATGCTGGATGCCTGAGGAAACATTAGCTTTCTGTAGCACCCCAGCATCCATCCTCCTTGTTAAAGCTGAGTAGCCCTGGCGGCAGGACATGAACCTCATGCTGGAGTTCGAATTTACCCGGAGGCAGGTGAGCCCTGCGGTGCAGGTGAGCCCCACAGTGCAGCTTGTCCACAGGGCTCTGCAGGCCGAGCTTCATTCATCACCGGGCTGACACATTCCTGCTGTCTGCCCGAGGCTCACACACACACAGCAGGCTGTTGTACTCCCACACAGTGCACGCGGTCAAACTGACAACCTCGCAAGCCCCCAACACTGAGTCCATTCTGTTTGTTAGCCGGAGGAGACAAACACTGGGATTTAAAGTCACTTGTTTTTCAGGAGATAGATGGTTTAACAATGATCAAACTTTCATTTCCACCAGTGGTTACTTTGAAAAAATATTTTCAGGATTAATTATAAATGATCGCACATGTCACAAACTCATAGAGGATTAATGAGCAACACAGTCAGGCTATGTTTAAAGATGAAGCTGCTACTACACCCAGCTAATACTTACAGGAACCCAGTCTTAGAAAAACTTTCATGTCCTCAGAGGCAAAATGAACATGTAGGAAAAAAAAAAAAGCAGGATTCAAGATAATGTGAATCAACCATCACAGATATCATGTTCTATGATTACATTTAAAGCACATATCAATACAGTAAACCCATTGTACCGATGAAAATAAATAGTGTCTGTGCTGCCCCTTCCCTGTTTGTCCATGCATTCTCATGCTCTAACCTATCGTCATGTCCATGAGATTAAATATGTTTTGGGCATGGCCTGTTCTGAAACTGGGAAATCTACTGCTGTGCCATTACATACCTCTTGTCTTCATGATCATATACAATTTCAAATAGATTGTATAAAAGATGTGGACATCAACACCTTTTGTTGATGTTCATTCTTTTGTCTGTTTTGGAGCCTTGGCTTTTTGGAGGCAGATATGACCATATTTAGACAAAAGGGTGGGGCTGGGAAGAGCAAGAAGTTTAGCATGCCACAATGATGCGAATGCTAACTAAAAAACACCAGCCATTGTGCTAACTAACACTGTTGAGTGAAACAGCATTAAGTAATTTAAGTTACTCAATTAATGTTAATGCATGCAATTTAGTATAATAGTATATCTGACAATATATTGCATACTCTAAATAAAAAAAATTAGTGCCTGTGTCTCCTTAGCAGGCTACTTGACAATTTATAATCAAACACTGGATTAATGCTACCTTAGCTGAAATTAGCCCAGTTATGTGAACACACTGAGCATTGCTTACTTAAAGCTATACCAACCGATGTGGCATTTCTCACAGCACTTAGTAAAAGTTTGAACATGAACAACCCACCTCCCTCCAAAGCCCCGCCTCCTTCCCTCTGCCTGAGTTCTGAGGCTCCTCCTCCTCTCTCCTCCTCTCACCTGATGCGCGATGGAAACGGAGGAGGAAGCAGAGGTGGAGGCCCGGTCCGTTTTGGTGTGTCTGCGGACCCCTCCCTCAGTAATCAGATGCATCATCCACCTGCCGCAGGCTCCTGTTCCATCAGTAGACCTGGTCTGTGCAGCGCTGGCTCAGTGTCTTCACTGCAGTGCCCAGGGGATGCGCGCGCGCACTGTGAACGCGCGGCCTCCGCGAATTTTCCGTGGACATTTGAAGTTTCATAGTCCATACAATTATCATCCTACATCATCTTACAGTGTGTGACACCATGTAATTGCACCTGTATGAGTCGCACAGTCATAAAAGCTGAGCTTTATGCAGACCTGTTTAGTCCAGTACAGCTGACTTCCAGACTTTTATCCCCATCCTTCATTCATCAGACTCCCGTTTGTGCCCCTCAGTTGTCATTTCTGTTCATATATCCATTTTTTCCCTTCCACATGTGCATGTCAATTCTATCCACACACATCCTAGACAGTAGACTGTGGTCAGTGACAGGAGACGCAGTGCCAGTGAAGCGTCAGATTCAGAGGTACACATATCGGATGTGAGACGGTGATAATGGATCGGATGCTGGACGGCTGTAATGGATGATTGACAGGAGGCTCAGCCAGGTTCGGCCAATTATTTCATTCGGACCGACTAAAATGATTGGTCAGACTTTTATTAGAAATATATGAGAATTAAACATTTTTGAGTTTCAATACGTGGTGGATTTCTTTTACATTTTAGTTTGACACACACTTATTAGGAGCATTTTAAGATGACAAAAGAAAAGTGTAAAAATGCCACATCCTACAGTATAGCTTTAGCAACAGAGTCTTCCTATGATCTTGTTAGTGTCACCTCTTAACCACATCCACCAAAATACATTTTATCCACTAAGCGGAATCTCCAAACTGGCTCATTTCTCACAGAAGCAGTCAATTAGTCTTGCAGTGATTAATGAATTAATTTGTCAAGTGAGATACTAAATTAACTGGGTCTAGTTTGATCATCGATAACTCGACTGAGTTGTTTTTTTTAATGCTCTGGCATCCCACCCAGAGAGGCCCTTCTTAACCACCAAAAGTGTGTAATTTGTGAAATACCACAAAAATGGAAAAAAAAAAAAACCCAAAAAAAAAACAAACAAGAGCAACAAAACAAAACAAAACTTTTCATACAGTTTTTAACTTGAGTCATAAACAAACATACCAAATATTCAATAATTGTCATATTTTTTAACCCTTAACCCTTAAGCCAATTCACAGACACCCAACAGAATCCTCCAGGAGCAAACACTTTGCGACAGGGAAAAAACATGGAAAAACTTCCTTTTAACTGGCAGAAACCTGGAGCAGACCTAGCTCTGGAGGATGGTCATCTGCCTTGACCAGTTGAGGTTAAAGAGAGAGGGGTAGTGGAAGAGAGAGAGCAAGAGAAAGAAAGAGATTGGGGGCAAGGGGAGGAGGGGGGAGATAGGGGGAGACACATGGATGGACAACAAATTGAAATGTAAAGAACTAGAACTGCTGTTACTAGTATAACTGCAAATATCCATAACTGTTATCAGTTAACTGCTAACACTACTACTCCAAATACTAACAGTGCTATTACTGCAGTTGATAGTAGCCTCTACCATCCTAGTTACTATATAATAAACACTATCACAACTATATGGAGAAATGAATAGTGACGATGGAGGCAGGAGAGAAGCAGGACCAAAGCCACAGGTCCAGAGATGATCCGGACAAACCTGAGAGGACATAAAGCACAGAGACTGCAGGGAAAAAGTCAAGTTAGTAACATGTATTTGTATTTACTTGGGCATGGGTAGAAGAGAAGAGGAGGAGAGAGGAGGACAAACAGGAAGAGGAGAAGTAGAGAGGACGACAGACAGGAGGAGAAGCAAATTGGTTCACTGTATCATGAGGACAAACCTATATATCAAGCTATTAAATATTAGATATTGATTTTTACTCTAATTTTATTTTATTTTTTTGTAAATCAAGGTCAGCCCTAATCATAAATATCAAATACACATTCATTTTAAATTTTCTTGACCTTTTATACGTTCTATTTTGGTCATGATGTCACTACATTTTGGATGCAAAAAACATAAAACATGTTTTTTCAATATGCCACATGAAAATTGGATCACCTATTTTTAAATTTTTTTTTAATTTTTTTGCAGCCTGGCATATATCAGTGATTAAGACTCCATCTTCTAGAAGCTATTACTAAATATGTTTGGGTTGTGGACCACTATGTGCTATTAACCCCGTGTGTAACACATTTCTGGTACTGGGGGTGTCTTACCAATATATAAACAGAGATTTCATTTAATACAGGACAATTTGTGACTCAGTAGTGATGATTGTTAATTTTTTTGTTTATGTAGAAATTTATGTAAATAGATAGTATAATAAATATATGTATGTATGTACTGTATGTATACACAGAAAAAGTGATTTAATGGCAGATACACTTTAATATTTCATGTTTCAGTTTTTCACTCTGTTCTGGGTGTCTTTCTGCACTTTGTTTTCTGTATTTTGCTGTCATAAATACTGCAATTTCTCCACAATTGGATCAATAAAGTCATATCTTATTTTACCTTTTCGTTTCACAATGGTAGTCTCACACAGACTTACTATTATAGCTCAGAGGGAGAAGCAGCAGCAGAATATTTTTTGGGGGGGATCATTAGTGTAACACAGCTCAAATACAGCTTTGTACGCAAGAGTCACAATTATGATTTGATAACATCTAAAATCCCCTCTGCTCTGGTCCAGGCGTTGATGAATGGATTCCACTCTGCTGACCAATGAGCAGTGAGGAAACAGAGCGTTACTTCCTGGTTTCAGGTTGGCTTGTACACAAAGGGGAAAGCAGATGCTTTGGCATGTGTTGCAGCAGCAGCAGCATGTGGACACAGTGTGTGTGTCAGTGTGTGTGAAAGTGTTCTGACTGTGTGTGGATGTTTGGAAGACGAATGAGTGTGTGAATTCATCTGACTTCCTGTGTACGAGTAAGCTGGAAGCTTTTGACTTGATTAAAGCCTTTGTGTGTGTGAGACAGAAACAGACAGACAGACCGACAGAGGGACACAGACACAGAGAAGAGAGAGGATTATGGAGATAAGTTTGTACGTGTGTGTCAGTGTTTGAGTGTGTACACACATGGTTTGTGCATGCATTGTGTACAGTAAGTGTGTGTCTGAGTTCCAAACCAGATGCTTGGTACTGTGAGAGACAAGACTGTCTGGCAAACAGCGATCAACACCACCTGGACACAAGAGCAGGGAGACAGAGTGTCACAAATAGTTTTCACACAACCAAGGCATTGTAAAATGAGGAAAACAAAAAAATATGTGGTTTGACTTTCAAACTGAAGGGTTATTGCACGCTTGATCCTGCAAGTTGGTCTGGAAAAAGCTTGAACCAGAGTGCACAAATGAGTCTGAAGGCTGTCAGACTGTGAAATGTCATTAATGTGCATCTGTATGGCATGTCTGTGTCATGTCATGATATATCCTGATTGTTTAGTGGGTTGGAGCAGCAGTCACATGGTGAGAATTCATCCTCAGGAGGTGAATGCTGTCAAAAGGTGGCAAAGACCTCAAGGACCACTGATGGAGGCTACATGTGGCATAAGTCAAAGTAGCATATCCAAAAATTATAATTAAAAATATGGGGAAGGGGTGTCAAACATATGGCCCGTGGGCCAGAACCGGCTGGCAGAAGGATCTAATTGGGCCTGTGAGATGAATCTGTGAAATGCAAAAATTACCCTGAAGATATTAACAATCAATGGTGTTAAAATAATATTAGTTCAGGTTCTACATGCAGACCAATATGATCTCTTGTGGATCAGACCAGTAAAACACTATCATAATAACCTATAAATAATGACAATTCTAAATTTTTCTTTTTATTTTAGTGTAAAAAAGTAAAATTACATGATGATGTATGAAACAAACAAACAAAAAACACACATGTAAGATGAAAATAAAAGCAGCAAAATACCACAGACTGGGCTGATTATGAGTGTTTGTCTGGATATCCCCTCAGAATCATCTCTCAGTTTACTTTTGGCATCACTGTCATCGCAGGAATATTTACATTTATCCCCTCATACAATATAAAATTACAAGAGTTATTTTGCATTTAGGCTCCATCAGAGAGTTTTTGTTCAGCTCCCTAACACTAGATATGAAAACAGCCAGTACCACACAGTCCTGGATTTTCCAACTCAGTGTCTCTTTCAGTCATCTCATGCTGTCTCCGTTTTCCGTTGTTGTACTCATCTCTTTCGAACCCTTCATGGTAAACCAAAATTCACAGCAAAATCAAATGCTTTAAAACAACTTGGTGGAGTAACACTAATGTAATGCAGTCAATGGCATATATACAATATATAGAGTATTTTATTGTGGTGAAGAAGAATCAAGAACCAGAATCTGAAATTTGTCACATTTTGTAAGCAACTTGCATGGCTTGAATGTAACAAATGGCTTATGTTTACAGTTGCTGTTACCTTAAAATGAACACCAAACTAGAGTTTGAAATAGAAATACTAAGACAGATACTACTGGTTGGTGACTGAGGTGAGGTGAAAGGTTTCTTCACCCCCACAAAAACAGAGCAGTAAGTGTGTGAATGAGAGGAGGAGTCCTCAGTGTCCCTGAAGTCTATTGCTGTGCTGTCTCATCAATATTCTTCATACTGACAGGTGAGAGGACACACCCACAGAGACATAGACACCCCCACAGTGGGACGCCTCTGTATGGACGTCCTGTGTATGTATTGGTCTGTCCAAAACCGCCATGTGAATGAGGTTTTGAAGTTTCAGAATTATATGTGTCTGTCAGTGAGCAGGTGGTCGGTCCAGTCTCATCTGCCTTTGACTGTCACAAACACAAACACAGACACAAGCAGCAGCAGCTTTGTTAAGCAACAGATCTGTGGACATGAACGTGCACTGAGTGAACATCGCTCTGTCTTTGTGTGTGTGAGACAGTTTTACAAGAGTGAATGAAGAAACAGAGAGAATCACTGTGGAAACTCAAACTTTATTAGATACTTTTATTTGTTGTGTGTCTTGTGTGTGTTGCTGTAGATAATTAAATGCCAATAGGGTAGAGACTCATTTGCAGTGAAGGTCTTTATAGCAGAGTTCTCATGTCAATCACATGTAAACACACAAGGGTTCTATATTTGAGAGGACACTTACCAACAGAAAAGGAAAAAGAAAAGAACATTCTATGAGCAGAGGGAAAGAGTGGAGTGGAAAAGAAAAATCATGTGGATAAAATGAAAGAAAGGAAGGAAGGGATTATAAATAAACTGGGACACATAGAAGAGATGGAGGAAGGGGAGATCAGAGAAGAACACTGCTCTGGCTTTTGTCTTCATTGTAAACGATGCAATCAGCAACAACTAACATGCATTTCCAGTCAAATAAATCTGCCATCTCAGGTTTTTAATCAGATCCAGTTCTGATCAGAAGTGATGGAAACACAGCCTCAAGTCCAATAAACTTGCCTTTAATTTATTCGACTTGGCTCAGTTTTGGCTCCAGTAAGTTGCATTTCCATGACATGTATAGTCTAGTACTCCCTCACCAAAATCGGTTGCTCATTGTCATAGCGATGTTACATAAATACACTGTGATGTCATCTTTGGTGTGACAGCAGCAATGACCACTAAGGATGAAACTTAAACTGTATGTCAATAATGTTTATGTTTTTTTAAGGACAGAGTAAAGTTATTTAGACTCAAATCTGTGGTTGATTTATCAATATAGAGCCAACTGAATATTAAATTGACTTTTTCAGAGAATTTTTCAGAGATTACCTACAACCTTGGCTTGGTGTCCCACATTGCAACATGATGACACACAACAATGATTTTGGATGGTCCAATTTTTATGACTTTACTTCACTTGGATACCTGGGTAAAGGTGATACTACACAACATGTACACAACCAACTGAAGAGAAACCAAACTGTCCAGCCATTGTATCTCTGGAGTTATTAGAACAGAAGTATGTCATATATGAAATATATCATAATATCATAATTGGACTGAAATGTATTCATAAATCTCTTCTTTGGCTGCTAGTATTTTATCTTTGTACATACATGCGTAAAACCCAACAGCAATATGGCATGTGTTCTCAGAACATCCTACTAATAGTGGTTCCCAGAGTCATAGCAGCAAATTAGCTATTCAATAAGCATTGAATGTCTTACAGAAAAACTTGAAACTGTCAGAGGTTGTTACATTTGGGGAGCTTCAGTCTTTTTATAAGGATCAAGAAAACAATACACATGAACTATGTGATTTCCTCTAAATTTTCATTGATATTATTGTTAAA
Organism: Sphaeramia orbicularis; assembly: GCF_902148855.1. NCBI lineage: Eukaryota > Metazoa > Chordata > Actinopteri > Kurtiformes > Apogonidae > Sphaeramia > Sphaeramia orbicularis. Next base: position 47,792,306 of record NC_043964.1, read on the forward strand.
CTTCAAAGACATCCATCACCAACCAAAAGCATCTATTGATGTAAAATGTTTAATAACTGTTGAACCACTAATCCAATCAATACATGTAAATAATTGGTGTAAAATGCAGTTTGTCATATTTTCATGGTCATCAGATATGACCCATTTGGACATTCAGAGGCTAGTGAACATAGAAACACCATCATCTTCTACAACACTGATTCATCAGTAAAACCCATGGAGTTTGATAAATGACAGTGGATGGAGACACTTGTTTGTATGTTCAGTTATTGATGTCTTTGTTGGAAAAGTCACTTTTTTCTTCAGTTTTTTTTGTTACTGATATAATAACCCTCAATTTTAATCTGACTTTTTTTGAACATGTTCATAATCAGCAAATTAAATACAGGAAAATAATAAGCAATAAAAATAATCACTGTGATCAGTAATATGAGTCTCAGGTCCACAACAGGCTGCATTGACAACCTGCACATCTAAACTATAATGACATGACCCCAAACTATATCAACATTTTCATATTTTCTTTGTCAAATACTCTGATTATCAATCATTAAGACCATTTAACACCATTTGACCCACTTTTTAACAGTGTAATCTAGGATCTGCCTTTAAGAATCACCTACTGAAACATAATGAACATATTGTGTGTCTTTTTTAATGTGTTTATATGTTTTGTAATTAGAACAGTTTCTCTACCTCGCTCATCGTTACACTAGGAAGGAGGCAAGATAAGGAAAGATGATTGAATGTTAATACGTCTACACACAATTAACACAGAGCCTGAAAGGTCAGTGCAGGTTTGTTTCTGAGTGTGTGTGTGTGTGTGTGTGTGTGTGTGTGTGTTTATGTGGACCTGTGGATTGATGTGTGGTCAAATGAAAGAGGAAGGCTGTTGAATCGCGCTTGAATGGAGCTTAATTTACATGCTAATGTGTGTGTGTGTGTGTGTGTGTGTGTGTATATGTGTGTGTGTGTGTGTGCGCGCGCGCAAGTGTGTTGCTTTGTGTTTCTTATATTATGAGGATATAAATCTGTTTTTACACAGTCACTGGTGGGGATTGAGCTCCTTTAAGAGGACAAAATGCCATACTACAAATCATTGACTTTGATGGTTTGAAAGTGGTTTTAAGGTTAAGGCTAGGATTAGGGCTAGGGCTGGGGTCAGGTGTATGTATGTTTGTGAGTCTTATATTGTAATCATTTGGAAAACCAGCTTGAAGACTTAACCGCTGAAATGGGAACACGATCTTTACAGTGACAATATTTCAGACCATTAGGGTTTGAACTTGGGGTTCAGGCTCTGCTCTCAGATGGAGAGTACAAAGGAATGTTTTATGTCAATGCTTCCTGCTTCTTCAGCAGGATAATAAAAGGAAACTAAAGCATGTATATGTGTCATAGCACTGAAGATGATCATTTTAACTTCGATCAGTAATGAAAAAACTTAATGTATTGAAGTAATAAGATATTAAAAAATGAACAGACCTAAAATGTTTTAAACAGAGAAGGCTGATTTTTGCTGCCCATCCATTGTAACTAGTTATTCATGTATGTTTCCAGGGTTTGGTTTCAAATTTGCTGCCCTTCTTAATGCATGAAATGTCACATGATTCATGACATTAGATCCAATTCTTAAGCCTTTTTTTTAAACTCACAAATGCAAGCTCAAATATCAGCACTTTTCTTAACATTTTCTTTGAGCCGAATGTGAACTACAGCATGACGAACACCAAACTTCAGAGCACTGAAGATGGTTAATGTTACATTATACAAAAATAACCTGCTTATACAACATTCTGTGCCAGAAATCATGAACAGCTAAAAGATACAACTATCTCTCTTCTTATGCAGCAGCCACGTCTGCAGTTCCTGTGATTGTCACCTAAGAAAACCAATCATTCTTCTTTCATTCTTCTTTAAATCAGTATCTACATCCAGACATGTGTCCAAGCCCAGAAACACACCACTGTCACTCTTATCACATCTAAACTGTTTTCATCTTCCTTTTCCATTCCTTTTTACCCTTCTCTGTCAAACAGGGAAAAGCACGTCTAGTTAATTATTAACAGTGAATCCATTGCATTGTGGTCATTCATGTTATACATTTTTGCTCACTGATTCACCCTGATATTTCAGATACTTCTATGCTGTGCACTGAGTGTATGTTTCACAATGTTGTTTCACATCAAATCCAACACACTATATATTAATAAGAAATGATGATTGAAACTTCTTTTTCGTGACAAATTGCATCCAGTGCATGATTGTTAACAACTAACCGTGTCTGCTGCCCATTAGAACACTAATGTTGCACACTTCATGGCAAGTCAGTTTTATGAAAAATGTATATGTTTTTACTCTTCTTGCTCATGTGTTCACCCTCTTTCATGCATTGTGAAATCACACCACCATCTGTACTGAAGTGTCATGTCATTGCTAAAGTTGTTTATGCAGCCAAGAAGCGTTTTTGCATATTCCTTGATGACCCATGTTGATCCCTGTCCTTCCACAAAGCTAAGGTGAGCGTCTTGGTAAATAAAGTTAACTTTTTTTTAGTATTTTGTTAAGAAAGCTACATTTGTGAAGTATTCAAACTAACAAGTCCTCCAACCTGAACCCTTAGAACCATTTCTTGAAACAGCATTACCAACAATAACCAGAGATGGACCTCAAGTACCATAAAATCACTGATAAAGTTTTGACAAAGTTAGTAGTAATCATGCAGCTGATTATGAAAAGGCATGGATAAAAGAGAGAACTTTGACTTTCGGTTGGAACAAACAATTTGCCTCTGCATTAATGTCCAACATTTTCTCAACATATTCATATACCCAGACCTCCTTCCAATCCAACGGTGATGTTAACAGCATCACGAGATTTCCTTCAATGGACCTGCTGCCACTTTAATAATGAAATGAGACGTTTTACGGCATGAAACATTTGCATGTGGTGAGGCAAGACATGGTGTTATAATGGAATGAATGCCTGCACAGCTAAATGCCACCAAGAGCCAAAACATGCTGGTCCAAATATTTACCTACCATTTTACTCTGTAGTTGTTAGTTCAGAATCTGCTGTTAATTCACATTGCAAGGGCAAATTGATTGCAATAGTAGCATGAAAATAGCAGAAAGAGAAAGAATGCCACATGCAACAATCAGCCATGTCTCAGCAAGAAACTCTGTGTGAGTCAGATTAGTCCTATTGGAACAGCCTCCTAAGGCTAAAAGCCATTCGTAATGCAACACCGTCCTTACAAGCTGGTGTTACAGCAGTACCATCAAAATGTGTGATACAAGCATTCACTTGTCCAGTTCAATACTCAACTGATTATTTAACTGCAAATCAATCAACCTGTCAGTCATCAGTCCTTCATTTCCTTCAGTTTCTTCAGAGTGTGGAGGTGTGCATTAAGAGAAGTTTTCATCATTAACTTGACAGGAGCAATCAGCTGTTAAACAAGTCATATAAGAGATGCTCAGAATTCACTTCTCTTCAGTATCTGTTCATTTTAAAGACTGTTTGCTTGCTGGCAATTTCAGACCATCTTTCTGTCTGTATATTAAACATCATGTTGGCTTTGGTGTCTTCCTTTAAATGTGAGGGTTTAAATAAAGACACAGAGGGAGAGAGACAGCAAAAGGAAGGATGGCACTGAATCCACTGTTCCCATAGCAACCATGAACCCATCACCCATTCCAATCAAAGCCCCCTACCCCTCATTTACAGTCGGAACCCGTCAGGTCCCGACCCCAGCTGACTATGTAACCATGGCAACCTGGTAGCTCCAACAACAGATAGACAAAGAGATAGATAGATAGATAGATAGATAGATAGATAGATAGATAGATAGATAGATAGATAGATAGATAGATAGATAGATAGATAGATAGATAGATAGATAGATAGATAGATAGATAGATAGATAGATAGATAGATAGATAGATAGATATGTTTATGTTTACGCATTTGGCAGACGCTTTTTTCCAAAGCGACTTACAGGGGAAAACCAATTAAATCACTCAATCAATCAAATTTTATTTATATAGCGCCAGATCACAAAAAAGTTATCTCTTGACATTTTATATATAGAGTTGGTCAAAACCAGACTCTAAGTCAATTTACAGAAACCCAACCCATCTGTTATTATTTGTACATACTGTATATGTTATATTTTCTGTGCAGAGATGGAAATATAAAAGACAGTTAATGCAAACACATCTGTTTGTACTCTTTTATTCCCTCACCCAATGAGAATCGATAAGGAATCGGCTCGATAAGCAATATCGGTAATGGAATCGGAATCGGTAAATTCTTAACGATTCCCATCCCTAATCGCTATGACGTCCAGGTACTGTAAAGTCAGTAGTATCCTGTAATGGAAACGGTCTCCAGGAATAGGACCTGGTACCCGAGTCAAGTCAAGCCGGTTCCATGTAGTTGAAACGCGGCATACTTCCGTTTGCATTGTCTTCCCCTACGGTTATCTCTATGTTTATGTCTTCAAAGTCCCCCCTTTCAAAGCGGTAGAACCAAAATCAGCATATAAAACTTCTCGCTTCTCACTCCAAATCAAAAGAGTAAATATTAAATGCAGATGACCTGATGTATTTCATTGTGTTTGTAGTGGTTTCACTTTTCCAAATTTTTGTCTCGATTCCTGGAGAACAACACTGGAATCACCAACTGAATAACAATTGATTGAATGGCAAGTATGGAGCCCAGTGGGCAAAAAAAAAAAAAAAAGTCATGTACATAACCATCAATATCTGCACATAAAGATATTGAAACTTTATGTGCAGATATTGATAGATATGGACCAAACTGTGATACAACAATTCAGTTTCTACTGCATCACAGTTTCGTTGCATAGGTAAGTATTAACTGTAACTATGTGTGACACATACAGGAATGAACAGTCCTCAATAAAACTAAATGTGTGTTCTCCCACTGAACTTGTTCAACTTTCTGAGATTTTCCAGTCAGATCTGAGCCAAAATTACAGGCGTGAAGCACTGACATGGTCCAAAGCTAACAAATGAACTCTGGTCTACAGAAATGACTGGAGGCCTTAGTTCAGATGAAACTGACACAGCTCTACTCAAAAAGAAATAGATTTTTCTGGCCATTCACTGCATTCTTTAGGATTCACTGTGAAGAATCTAGAGGAAATCTGATGTTTTCACAATGTTGAATTTGTGATATCACAAATGTTTTGTAGCCAGTTTGGATTTGGTATTTTTCGACTTTGTTTTTGTGAACAACCAAACACACACAGACACACATAACTAAGTGCTTGATTTTCATTAGGAGCTATAAGATTAATGTGGGAGACCATAGATGTTGATTCAATTTGTTTCTAGTGTGAAAACAGTTTTATTGGATGGATCAACCTTTTTGACCTATTACAGGAAGTTACATCAGACTATATGTAAGTTAACAACAAAAGGAAGAATGAGCTCACTGAGGGGGATTATAATAGAAAGACGCACAAATTGATTTCTGTTTACTCATTTTTGGCCACTGCAGTGGAACAGGTTGCTTGAACTGACAATATACCAACATCAGAGGCACATCCATCTACAAAATCTACAAATCAATCAGTGCCATGTACTGGGAGATGCGGCCCATGTAAGTGATGACAACAGGACATAATGTCCATAATTTGTCATGAAAAGTTCTCTAGTGTGCTTTTTTGAAAACACAACTCATCAAATCACATTTAGACAAAGTGATGAAAACATGAAAAGGCTCTAAAATACTTTCTCCTTAAGACGTTCCATGCCTCAGGTTTACATTTTATGTGTGAGCATCTAAGCCTTATTGTGCTTCCTGCATATCTGTGATAAGGAACATAAATGGTGACATATCACTGTCCTAATCTTTTTCATGGAGTCTCTGCTGGATTTGATATCACACCTTTGGACAAATGTAACTATGTAGTGGAGACTTTTAGCCTCGCTGGTGTTGTTAATAGTTTCAGGTTTACATTTGGACCAACTGAGACCAGATGAGATCAGATTTTGATCAGCTTTTGAGCTCTTTTCAGATCCACTCAGTCTTGCAGATATCGGGCCTATTTAAAGTCTTAAAGGCTCTTTGCCAGCTGTCGAGGCTTCATGTCAACAGGAGTGCACATGTTCAGGTCCAGTGCGGGTCATACGCAGTACAGATTGCCCCTTAGTGGCTGTATATGGTACTGCAGGAGGGGGCAGGGACGTCTGATAGGTGTTAAATCTGCTACTCAGTGACGGCACTCAGAAAAGTCAAGAGGCTATCTCCTTTTTCCTGTCACACACTCTGTGACCATGGGCTCACATCGGGGTTGCAGCTGTCAGTGGACAACCTCGGGGTTTTATTCTGATCATATATTTGTAGGGCATGAACTGGAGATGTCAGATTGCTTTTCATTAACTCTTTATTTCATGAGTCAATAAAAGATGAACATTCATTGTTTAAAAAAACAAAACTTTTTATTTTACTTTCAATCAAGACTTAAAATATGATGGGTTGCATATTTCTCATCATCTATTTTGAGTGTGACATGCAAACTATATAGCTGACAGATAACAGCGATTTGTTTTGTTAATCCAATTGTAGGTCGCAGACACATTCCAAATGGGTTGAGAAGTGTTTTTGTTTGTTTGTTTGTTTGTTTCTTTGTTTGTTAATGACGTTTCAAAGTAAGAAATGTTAAACACAATGATCATTGAGCTAATTTGGAAAAATGACTTTGTGTAATTTGGATTTAAATTAACTCTAGGTGTGGATGCCATGTAGAAAAAGTGAAAAAAAAAAAAAAAAAAAAAAATACTATTATGATGCCCTTTAAAAATCTCAGTTGTGTATGTACTTATATACAGAAAGTATACAGAAACACAGGAAAAAGAATATAATCTGTATATTCGCCTTTTGGGCCATGATGAAACTGACGTAGGTTGTGTTAAATACAGAAACTAGAAGATGTTTCCTTTTAAATTAAGTTCAATATATTGGTGTGATGTTACCAAACCAAAGACAGAGTAATACTTACAATTTCATATTTCATGCTGGGCATTTCTGTCTCTTTCTTTATAGTGTAATTAAAGCTACCAGCTTCTGACTCCAAAAAATGCTGTTCAGAACTTTTTATCTGACCAGAATCAGTTGAGGTGAAAACACAAAGCGTTTAAAACACAGGTACATTTTGGCCAAACAAACATGAAACAAAAGAAAATAAAACAAAAGTTTCATGATGGAAAGATAAGTTTATTAAAATGTATTAACTTGCCAGTGTCTCATAATAGCATGTTAATATCAGTCTTTATATTATTTAATAGTTTAAATATTCTATTAATCCTAGTAACATTTTCTTTGAACTGTTGAATGCTTATCACTGCATTAATTACTGTTAATTTTTGCATCCTAATTGCTAAGTGTTTACCAAATGCTTAGCATTAGTTTGGTTATTACAGATGGTTTCCTTATTAGAGATATAAGATTAATACATATAATACATAATTATTTTTGTAGCACCATGAAAGGTGTTGTCTTCTGTTGTTTTTGTTTGTAGACACCTAGTACTACACAGAAAGAAGCAGAAGAGAAGAAGAAGAAGAAGAAAGAAAGAAAGAAAGAAAGAAAGAAAGAAAGAAAGGAAGGAAGAAAGAAAGAAAGAAAGAAAGAAGAAGAAAGAAAGAAAGAAAGAAAGAAAGAAAGAAAGAAAGAAAGAAAGAAAGAAAGAAAGAAAGAAAGAAAGAAAGAAGCAGTTGAGTATCGACCACATTCTTCAACACTTCACACAGCTTTACTGCACCGCTGTACCCTGGGGCTTGCTGCCATGGCAACGCAGTGATGGAGAGAGTGCAGGGCTGATGTCAGGGTCACCCAGAGTGTGAAGAGAGGGAGGAGGAGAGTGTGTGCGGGTGTGTGTGGGTGTGTGTCATGTGTTTTGGTGTGTGTGAGTGCTGGCTGTGAATAGGGGAGGTTTTCCTCGGCAGATCTGTCAGTACCTCTTTGGAGTCTGGCCAAACACACACTCCTCTCTAACCTCAGTGGATGGTGTGTGTGGAGCAGCCGTCACCGTTAGCCCTCGCCATCAGTTTTCAATTAAGAGGTTAGTCAAACCGAGCTAACCTTCATTTCCCTCCATAAAGTACAGCACAGAAGTGTTATTTCCCTATATATTCAATATTGCTGCTGTGCTATAACAGAGGAAGGAGGAATAAATGTTTTGTTAATGGAAGCTGTGGGCATAGTGGTGGCAGCAGTTGTCTAAGATGTATTAGTGTAAGTGTATTTGCTGCTATGTTGTTAGGATAAAATTAACTCGCTGTGAGGCCAAGAGACATCTGAGAATGCAAAATACCACGCACACACACACACAGTGTAAAAATCCTTACACACTGCACTGCCCCCCACTGGTTGGTTGTGATGATAGGAGGCATTTCTCTCTCTATGTCTGTGGAAGTTGACCGAGACAACATATTTCATCTTTCACTTTGGTTTCTGACTTCAGTTAACATAGTTTGGTGAGCAAATATGGGGTATCTTTAGTTAAGTTTCTGTTTCCTTCTGTTGTAGATTTGAGTCGTTCAGGTACTATGAGGAAAGCTTTCATTCATTGATCATTGTTTATTTTCCCTCCTCTTGTCCCGGTGTCAAATTTTACCACATTTTAAATTTTTTTATTTTTATTCTGTCTGTCTGTCTGTCTGTCTGTCTGTTGGTCTGCCTGCCTGCCTGTCTGTCTGTCTGTCTATGTAAACTCAGCAGCATACTCTTTTCATAAACTGTATTTGATGTATTCACTGTCCTGTGACATGTGAAAACAAAGCTGATTCAGTGTTGTACAGTGTGAACATGACAAGGTTTTACAAAAGAATATTTGTTCACTTTCACTGAAATGGAAACTTTATGATCTCATGTCCTTAACAGAGTAAATCAACAGCTGAGTCATGCTTTGCTATGTAAATTCTCTTAAGTACATACTGCAGCAGCCTTTCAAATCTGATAAATCTATAAAAGGCTCATGAGTATTGTACAAATAAGATGAAACCTACTATAGGGTGCCAGATAATAACACATGTAGACCACTGAACAATCACCAGCTTTATATGTATGAGGTAACCGTTACAGCAGCCTTCACTGACTGTTCCTGGACGCCTTGCAAATGTATCTGCATTTATACTATTTGTTCTTTTTAACACAGTTTGGCAAGAGAATGTATGTTGTTATTCATTGTTTCTTTCATATATAATTAGATTATCAATGCTGTATCTTCCTCAGCGTGATTCGTGGACTTAGTTAATACTAACGGATTTGTAGTTTTGGGGAAAATACTTTGACAGCATAAGTTTGTTAACTACCACCTATGTCATCAGTGTTGTGTAAGTTACTTCCAAACTGTAATCTATTACAGATTACTCATTACTGTTATTTTAAAGTAATTCCTTACCTTACAATATTACTGTCTCAGAATTGTAATGCGTTACATGACTCCTCTATTATATTTTGAGTTACATACAGACTCATAAATGGTGCCCCTCCAATACAAGAGTAGGAGAGCCTTGAGATACGTAAATTTGCACCCTGTAGTGCATGTGGGCAATAGCTCAGTAAGTAACGCTATAGTCTACAATGTTCAAATCCCAGCAGAAACGCTTGCATTTTTTTCAACGTTTTACATGTTCAAACAGGGGGTGAGGGACCGAGATAAATCCTCAAGTCCTCTGCCATCTTCACCCATTGGCTGACCACCAACAGGAAAGAGAACTTTCAAGCTGCATTTCTGATTCCTTAAGGTCTCATAGTCTTGCTGTGTTGTTTTTGTTTTTTCATTTGAGCAATCAAATTATGGGCAAAAAAAATGTGTTGTAATGCAAGCACTATTGAACATGTACCGAGTAAAATATTACTGAAAAAGGATTAGTAATGCCTTACACTTCTGCGTTACAGCAAAAAGAAATCTGTTAATGTAATGCATTCCTTTGTAATGTGTTACTCCCAACACTATGTCACACCAAGAGGTTAAACCACGGCAATCTAAGGAAAACTAAAAGTTATCCAAACTACTTTCTAAAATAGGGGGCACATACAGTGGCCAAGGCCCAACAGTCCTGGAATGCAATCAATCACCCATTCACAAAATTCTCAATTAAAATTCAATTCCCAGTTCAGTTCTCAGAAATGAGTTTTACAGTGCAGCTGGAGTAAAATAAAAGCTTAAAGCTATTCTACAAAAAAAGAGAAAAAGTTACAATATGTGAATTGAATTTGTGGGTCCTGACAGATGCTTATGGAAAACTATAAAAGATAAACTAGAAAGACCCATGCTTGAACCCCTTTAAAGTATTTAACGTCCTTCTAAACATGAAAATTTTCATTTGGTTACATTATATATTTTTTTAATAATACAACCATGAGCATGCGACAAATAAAAATCTTGAATTCTGATAATAAATAATGTATTTCTATAAAAATAAAAAATAAAATAAATAATAATAAAATTTCAATTAAATTAACATTTGAGACTGCATTAACATGAAATTTGACAGGTTTCCACTAAATAAGTAACTAAGAATGTACGTCAATAAAAGATTTAAGATGTTGAACATGAACTGTGAACCTTAGCACACTGAACTGATTTGAAGTTTGGCCAGTAGTTTTTGTTTTGGGCCTCTTTTTTTCTAAATCAGCCCGGCTGCTTTCTGGCACCTGGTTAAACTCCAACAAGCAGTTACATGGTCAAAACTCGGTAAAAACACAGTAAAATAAATAAATAAAGGAAAATCACGACAACACTGGGGTTAAAAGGTTAATTTGATTTTGTAACTTTGACCTTCTGACCCCAAAATTTATGGATGTCCAGGGCAGGTCATGGGCATTCTTCCTGCATGGTGTGATCATCTGATTGTTATTGAGTTATAATCACAAACAGATAAAACACACAGACAGATGGCGCTAACTGCCTCACCTGCTGCTGGTATTGGTGAAAACATTCAGACAGAACAGTACACATTTTGCTGATTTTTGCCTTTGTACATCAATTAAATCCTAAATCTGGAATAATGCTGTAAATCATTGCAAATCAAACCTCCTGCAGATGTGCATCCATGTGCATGCAGTACTCTGTTAGAAGGACAAACTGCACGGCTTTGTTTGATAGTACCTACCCTTGGCTTTGACTCAAGTGTCACAATGTCATTAAGGTTGGAAAAAAGACAGTTTAAACAAATCTCAGTCTGTTCCACTCTCCCAGCTATTGGTATAGTCTGGCTCACAGGATGTACTCTGATGGAATAAGCAGCATAATGAGCATTATTTTAGATGGATTACCTGTGTGTTACCATCCTGAACATTTTATGATTGAACAACAACCTCAGATGCTACTTCAAACTGAAAACAGACATAAAAACATCTTGGATAGTTAAATGAGAAAAATAGAGAGAATAAACACATTAAAAACAAAGCCTGAAATTGGACAAAAACAGTGGTCTTACCTCAAACTTGTCATCATAAGGGTCTGTTACTTAACCGCACCTGATCCATGTTGTCAACTTCAAATATCTACAAACTTCCATCAACTCTCCTCTGATCCTCAATGACCCTGCATTGCATTGACCCTGTAGACCAGGGGTGCCCAATCCTGGTCCTCGAGAGCTACTATCCTGCATGTTTTAGATGTTTCCCTCTTCCAACACACCTGACGGTTGTTATCAGGCTTCTGCAGAGCTTGATGATAGATTTATCATTTGAATCAGGTGTGTTGCAAGAGGGATACATCTAAAACATGCAGGATAGTAGATCTCAAGGATCAGGATTGGGCACCCCTGCTGTAGACATAACCCGGCATTGAAAATGGAACTAAAGGCGCATGGCAGAATGCGACTCGGACTCTCCAGAAAGTTCAGTCCTTTTCACACTTAATAGTCCAGTAGACTCAGTTTGATTGGGGTTTCCGCATTTGTCTGGCTTGAGGTTCTTTCAGACTACCCTTTCTCAAATGAACCGAACCTTTTGAATAATGCATTCCCCTCCTCAACTGTGGTGGCGCTGCATCAATAAATTACTGGTGAAAAAGTCAAGACAAACAATGAACAAGAAACCTCACTCGTCATCTATTGGTAAATGCAGGGCAACGATCTGTTCCACCAGATGAAAACACAACATGGAGCATTTGTTTAGGTTGTCTTTACCCACAAAGCCCTGTGTTGTAGTCCTTTTCCTACAGTTGGTTGACTTGAAGTGGACTGAAACGTACATTTTTTAGGTGGTCCAAAGTTCACATCTGAGTTTGCGTTTCACCAAACAAACCAGTCATTCCGAGTAAAGAAACTAGAGTTTGATTAAACAGCTTGTGTGAAAGCATAGCGTTAAGGAAGACAGGTCTGGCTCAGATTAATCAACCTATCTCTTGTTTGAGAGACTTGAGTCAATCAAAACTTTAACCCATAAGACTCAATGCTACTTTTGTGGCAGTTCCCAAATGAATTTTTCTCTCTTTTTAGCTTTTCTTAAGTGATATCTTCTGAATTTACCTTTTTCCATGAAAAATCTGGTATTTTTCAATATTTAATTCACAGATTATATCAGAAACAAAGGAAAAGTGACTTTTTCAGCAAAGATATAAATAACTGAATGTAAAAACGAGGGTTAATGTTGTGATGTGAATAAAAACTTAAACAATGATTGTTGTTCTGTCCTGCCTGAGAGGAAGTGAAGATGGACTCTGCTGTATACATGGTCATTTGATGCAATCAAAATATACATTTATATTGATTTGGTTTGTTAAAACTACACATTTAACTGGCTATCAAACCTACATCCCAAGGGGGTGTTTAATTTGACCACCAGAGGTGGTTAATGTGGTGTAAATGGTCTGCAGTCAGCAGTGTCTGGTAAGAAGATAAAATAACTTCCCATGGATGATGGGCCAGAGTGTGAGTGTATGATACCAACATAACACCAAGGTTAATATATAGTGTGTGGCAGTGGTCCTTTCTGATTGGTCGATCACAGTGTTTGTCTGTTCCTGGTTACAGCGTTGCCAAGGAAGCAACATTTTACACCTGGTCACTAACAGTGTGACATTGTACGCTGCCAAAAAATGAGGAAAAAGAAACTACAAACACACTCGAACAGATTTTCTACAGGCACACACACATCTGAGGCTTAGTTAAACAGTCTTAGTGCAGCCTGGCTTTCCCTCTTACACAATCCCACACAGAAAAATGCTCAGAGGCAAATATTACTTCATCCTAAGTATTTTAAAATCAGGTGATGACAGACAGAGAGACAGAGGCAGACACACAGTGGTTGTGGTTTTGGGTTGAGCTGCCGTGTGTGCGTGAAGTTAATGAGCTCTTATAAGCGATCACACCGATGACAGACGGACAGAGATGCCTAAAAGACGCAAAATCACAAGTTGCCACAGAGAGAAGGAGGGCAACGAAAGACAGAAAACAGGGTGTGATGTTGGCTTTTCTTTCCAAGGGGTACTTAAATAAACTCTCTTATTATTATTTTTTCCCACTTTTTTCTTGTTTGTAATGCAGCTCCAAAGCAAAGCAGACAAGCTTATTTGGTCTGTGTTGGTGGACATTGGTTGTTAAGGAGACACTGAAAACAGATTCCAGGTCAATACACTAATCATTTTGAGTATCCTAAGACTCATTCATATTGAACAGTGTTGCAGCTTTTCTCTCTGTTCCAAATTAAGTGCTAAAGCAGGAGGCAGCGATCCATCTACAGAGCAATGAGTAAAGAACGGTTTATGGTGGTTAATGAATATCAGACTGTATTAAAGAAGACTAGAGAATCAGTCACCAAAATGCTATGACTGTGCATTTGTTTCTTAAATTTTCTATATATATTTGGGTTCTGAGCATTTGTTTCCTGTCAGAGTTATTTCAATGTAGCACATAACAAGAACTGCAGCTATCAATTATTTTTGTAATCAATGAATCTATTGATTATTTTCTTCCATTCAATTCAGTTGAATGATTATTTCAATGGGTGAAAAAAATGGTGAAAATGTGAAACAGACATGTCCAAAAATGTAAAAATGACAAACAACTTGTCATTTTTTCCAGAACCAGCTGAAACAACAACCTCAAAAAAAAAATACATACATATATATATATATATATATATATATATATATATATATATATATATATATATATATATATATATATTAGAAATAACAGCAACAATAGCAACAACATATATATAGAAAAGTATAGAAAAGTATATATAAAAATATCTATAGAGATAAACAACAACAAATGCGTCATGTGCATCACAATAAGCATCTGTGTGAAACACAACACTGGAACCAATGTTTAGTGGCAGCGAAATTAAGGAAACAAAGCTTCAATTTAGGAAAATTGTAATGAAATAATTTTTCTAATTTATTCGAGTTGATTAATCAATTAATCAGTTCAGCTCTACAAAGCTGATAGCAGAAGTTTCACATATAAAAAATGAAGTTATGATCAGAAAACGTTAGATAAGACAAAGGTAAGACCAAATTTGCAATCATGGCTTCATAATGCGACTTACACTTTTGCTCTTCTTTGTCTCATTCAGTGAGTTTTAGGGAGAAATAGAGAAATAATACTTGTCCTTTTGGATCTGCTTAGTGTTAGCTTAGCGCTGCAGTTTTTGTCTCATTGATCTGTTTGATGAAATTGTCCTTGGCATAGACTGGTCTGGAACTTTTAGCTTGTTTTAGCTTTAGCTTTGTTTTCTCTTATTTATTTCCCCATTTAAGTGCCTGCCATTTAAAAACTGGTTTTGTTTAGCTTTTGATGATTTTCTTCTGGTTACATGGATGTACCAGGGGTAACTGGGCTTAAGAGGTAACTTACCTCTCTGCCTATTGTAACTGAGGTGGTATGGCTGTAGAAAATCTACATAAACAGAGGTGGTGTCGGACAGGTCAGCAGTTAACCAGCTAACTGACAGTTGTAATTATCAATTACAACACAGGTACGATTCTACTGTTATTTCTAAACCTTGGAAAAGCACCTTCACTTTTCAATAACAGTCAAAACAAATTCAGCTCCATCAGTATTTCTGTTGTCTTTTAATTCGTACCAAGAGGACAGAACTTCAGAATGAAGGCATTTATCCTTAAATTCTGAAATTTTTTGGGCTACAGCAGCTTTAGGTAGGATTTCAGCAAGTCTGTAGTAATGGTGTAACCTTCGAATCCACACATTCTACTCTAAATTCCAGTGAAAATGCAGGCACTTGAGTGAAAAAGACACAAGCGCAAATGTCGAAGCACTTACTGAACTTTTAGTGCAGTAAAAATGAAAACTAGAAGCACTCGGAGAGCGCAGACCTCCGCCAAGGCTGATCAGTGCCCCCCCCCCCCCGATCACCACCAAAATTTAATCATTTCTTCCTTATCCCATTTCCAACAAACCCTGAAAATTTCATCAAAATCTGTCCATAACTTTTTGAGTTATGTTGCACACTAACGGACAGACAAACAAACAGACAGACAGACAAACAAACCCTGGCAAAAACATAACCTCCTTGGCGGAGGTAACTACAGACTCTCAAAGTATAAGTCAAAAGTCCAATGTCATTCTCATCTTGTTACATCTTCTTATTTCTTTTAGTGCTTTCATATAATGTTATTCCATTTATTTAGACTGAAATAACTTCAGCTTCAGATTTTTTAAGGTGGATGTGCCACAGGCAGGCCTTCATTGATAAATTTCCCAGTTCAATAAGTAAAATTAGCCACCTTTGCAATGTTAAAATTTCTTAAATATGCTTTTCTACAAATGCAACACTCAAAAACATTCCAAAATAAAAGCCCTCTCGCATTTCAGTATATAGAATAATTAATATTATTTTGTAAACACTGCCATGGATTGAAACTGTCAGTTGTGCTGAAAAAGGCACACTCCTGCACTGACTGAGATCTGACAGTAGTATTTGCAGTGAGTGATCCAAAAGTGCTAAAATAACCAGATTAGATATTAAACTTCAACAAGCAACCATTCCGCTTCACTGGTGAAATTATGTAACAGATACCAGGAGTTTATCTATCATATCCTCAATCAATCAAATCAATCAAACCATATTTACATGGTGCCAAATCATTGACTTTATTTGAGAAAATAAAGTAATCATAGTTACCATCTAATGCATTAAATCTAGAAATAATGAGGTGCTATACAAACATTTGTGTTAAACTATAGATAATAATAAGTAAGTACATGAAAGATACATAATAATTAAGTATTTGTACTTAGTTTGCAATTAGTTCCTACCTTTGCTATGACAGAACGGTCGTTAATCATCCTAAAACAGTAAAATAAACATGGAGCTAAGTTGAAATACGTGTACAAGTACATCACATTTTACTCATGTTTACTCTCTTCAGAGGTAAATAAATGTGGTCCAGGTGAAATATAAGGGTTTTACCTCAGTAGAACTCAAACATTGTAATGTTTAGCTATATAATACAAAAAAATAATATTTAAAATCCATAGGTACATTTTAGCTCCTCTTTCTTATGGAAAGTAGTTCCAATGAAATGTATTCACCCTGAATTGGAGATATTTTGAGGAAAAAGCCTGGTTGTCATTAAGTTTGTTTCTGTAATATTAATTGTAACGTTTATATATGGGACCAGTTTACAAAGGGCTCTCAGAGACAAGCAGGAGAGTAATGGAATGACATAAAACAAACAAAAAAAAAAGCAAGATGAAAGTTTTGCTAAGATTAGGTCAAAACAAGGGAGCAAAAGAAGAAAACGCATACAAAGAAGTGCAAAGTCCATGCAATGCTACAGTAATACTACAGTGAATATCAGTATAAATAATAAAAACAACTAAGAAAATGAAAGCATTAAATATGAGTCTTGAGAAGGATCATCTCAAGAAAATCTGAACAATTCTTTTCAATATTGCTTGGAAAATGTCATGAAAAGTGATGAAATAGCGCAGTATGAAGCACTGGGTTCTTATATTATCGGCCTACGTACAAAAAAGGCCTACAGGCTGAAAACTATACAATATATTTCAGCAGACAATAATGATGGCCCTGTTTAAAAGCAGAAATATGACTCTTCACTGTAAATCTTAGTGCCAGAGGCCCCTGATGCTCCTCCATTAGATTGGCCCACACTGCCCCTGGTGGCCACAAGTAGTGTGACATCCACAGAACCATAAATTGTCTCAGTCTGCTCTCTCTCACTCTGGAGACAGAAAAATGAGATGGATCGATTCCTCCAAAAATCCCACCAGTGGCAAAGGAAGAGTTATGTGTGTGTGTGTGTGTGTGTGTGTCCCCCCCGATACACACACACACACACACATCTCCAGACTACAGTGCCACCCACAGTTCAACCAGAAGAACTTCTCTTCTCTGTCTGTGCAACACATCACAGTCTGGTCTCATCAGCTCATGCCTGATTGGCTGTTTTTGCATGCATGCAACCAATCAAACACTAAACATGTGGCTGGGGTGGACACTGTGTGTATATTGAGTATGCATTTACACATTTATGTTGTGTGTTTGTAGCAGATGCAGGTTTGGGTCATGTTAAAGGCCCAGTTTAGAGGCAGTGCTGTCGTTCAGTAGTTTTCCCAACTCAGTCGTGACTCATCGTTGTGGAACTGGGTGGAGTGATGTTCACTTAACCATGAAAGAGAGTGTGTGTGTGTGTTTGTGTGTGATTGACAGGTGAATGGAACCGTGAGTTTACTTACTCCTCCTCTCCTCTCCTTTATTTTATTTTCTCCTTGTAAACCTGACCTGCCTCTCAGAGCATGCAGCATATTATGTCTGTGTGAGAATGTTAATATGGAAGACATGAACAAAATAATGATCTTACTTCATATAAATATGTACTTGGTACTTGGTACTTGGTACGACAAAAAAATGACTTCTATATATGTGGTAGTTGTAAATTGATCAGGTCCCAATGAGCCAAATGTGAACACACGTCTGTGTTCGGGTCTAACATCAAACATAATACACACAACTAGAAAATGCAAGTACAATTTGTATCCTCTGATCTTCTAAACAAAAAATGACCAGGCCACTGACATACACAATAACACAAACAAAAAGTGGCAAAATAATCAACAAAGTGAACAAAAACTTAACATATTATCAAGATAAACTATAAAAATAAATAAAAGTGAACAACAGTGGTCAGAAAAATCAACAAAATGAGCAACAATTTAGAAAATATGTAACAAAATAAAGATGAACATAAATGATCAACAAATGAAAAAGAAGCAAACGCAAATTCAGAAGATAGGCAACAAAAAAAGCAAAAACTGAACAAAATAACCAATAAAGTTAAATGAAGACATGAACAAAAAATTAGCAAAACAATCAAATAATACAAAATCTAACGTTCAATGTTATAAAATTCTTCCTATGTATAATTTGTGGTACATATCCCTGTTCAATCCAAGATTTTATTTTTGCTTATTTGATATTAACAATTTAACTATCCTATTTTTTACAATTTAATTTTCCTTTATTTTTTGTGATTCTGAAGTACCAGAGTCTTCCTTAAACATGTGAATCTCTTTTCGTATTTTGGTTTTCTAACCCTCATGTAAAATAACAACTGGGTATTGCTGCATGAAAAAAAATGTATTATGTTTTTTATATTGCTCTTATTGCCCTGACACTTGTTCATATATATATATATATATATATATATATATATATATATATATATATATATATATATACGGGGTGGGGAAGCAAAATTTACAATATTTTGAGGCAGGGATTGAAAGACAGTGTATGACCAATTAGTTTATTGAAAGTCATGAGAATTTATTTACCACAAGAAAATTGACATAATAGAAAATGTTTTTATTCTATGTGTCCTCCTTTCTCAATAACTGCCTTCACACACTTCCTGAAACTTGCGCAAGTGTTCCTCAAATACTTCTATACATATAACTTCTCCCATTCTTCTTTAATAGTATCTTCAGGACTTTCTCCTAATAGTTTTGCTCATACTCATTCTCTTCTTTCCATTATAAACAGTCTTTCTGGACACTCCAACTATTTTTGAAATCTCCTTTGGTGTGACGAGTGCATTCAGCAAATCACACACTCTTTGACGTTTGCTTTCCTGATTACTCATATGGGCAAAAGTTTCTGAAAAGGTATGGATAATAGTGTTAGGTATGATTATGACATCAATATATGTTTGGTTTCAAAACAATTGACGTAGTGCCTGCTGAGAAAAAACAACTAAATGTTCATTGTAAATTTTGCTTCCCCACCCTGTATATATATATATATATATATATATATATATATATATATATATATATATATATATATATATATATATATATATTCTTTTATTTTATTTGAGAATTCCTACAGTATAATAAAACATTTTTTATTTGCTTCCCTGCCATATTAATGAACATTATTTGAGGAAAAAAAAAATGCTGCATAAAATGTGAAATGAGTTGTCATTTATGTGTATGTACTCTATAGTACTATGCTACTGAATTCATGAAAGGTAGTTTATTTTTAATAGGTTATTTTATGCAGTGTTAAGCGTAAAATTCAGTGGAAGACAAAGTTACAGGAGCAGAAGAAACAGTAAATGATATAAAAATATGACATCAAATCCAGAGATGAAGGAAGTGAAGTAATTTATATATGGAACATGTTCCCGTGCATTTTATTTTTGATTTAGAATAGAATAATAGAATAAATCTTTATTGTCACTGCTACAGGAACAATGAAAATCAATTTAACAGCAGACTCTTACAGTACAAAAAGATAAGAGATTGAAACCAGGGTATAAAGACTATCACACAAATTTATACAGAAAATGTATACAAAATAATACTGAAAATATACAAAAGGCTGACTCTGTACCACAGATAGAAGAAATTTATGCAACATATAAAGGGTATATGCATGTAAACATGATGAAATGACTTATTTTTTGTATTCCTTTCTTTGTCTGTGGGTCAACAGACAGTAATGAATATTATGTACAATGAGCAGTTCTGGTGTTTAATGGGAGGTTTGCTTTGCAATGCCTTTACATGACTCTGTATATTAGATTAAACAGATTAAATACTTAATATATTTAATATTTGATTTAATTGAATATTATAATAACATGTGCTGTATGTCCTGTAATAACTGGCCTCATTTTCTCTGCCTGTTTTGTTTTTCGTTGGGCACTACACTGCTACCAAATGCTAAGTGGGACACATTAATCTTTCCACAGAACCATTGATGTTTATTTACTGAATAGGTTTGCTTGAGTTTCCTCTGATTTCCTGTAATTAACCAATCTCTTCTCTTTTTCTTTCTTTTATTTATTCGACCATCTTTCTTCAGTTACTGTTCATGATTTTTCTGATTTCCTTCTGATTTCTCTGTCCAGTCTGAGCAGACTCTATGCTCTATTTTTAAAGCATTTCCATTACATTTTTACCCTGTTACTTTGAAGCTTTCATCACCCTACCACCCTCTGTCAGGTCTCTCTCCTCTTGTTTTTATCCTTCCTTTTTCCTCCATCACCACAGTTTTCGGCCTGTGTTTTGAGTCTTCATTTCCCTTTACCTGGGTCTGTTTTCTCTGTAAATACCCTCCATCCCATAGGGCCTTCACTGCCATAATAAAAACACATTATGGCCGCAGTTTTCTGGCCTGTTGGTGTGAACAACGCAACCATTTACTGTTGACATCGTAATGTTAATGTTGGTTTAGACACTTGCTTAGTGTTAATGTGGACGTTGAAAGGCTAATGTTATGTTAGTGGTACAGAGGTGTTAATACTTCACCAAATACTGCTCCAGTTACTCTGCTGTGGTACAACACTACACATAAAGACAAATACAGCAGTCACACGGAATCAGTATACTCATCAACAAGTATAGTGTAAATGAAACCATGCTGTTTAATATCTATGAAATGGATAAATTTCCCCATGTTTTCCATAGATGATCAGATCAGTGTTTTTGTGAATTTCAAGAGGTTTTAGAACATTTTGATAATGTAGTGTGTGAATTTCATGCAAAACAAATAGGGTTTAATCCCAAAAAAAACCCAGAAGAGTTTTTTCCAATGGAAGTTACATTGTTTTATTTAATGACCAAAAATCCTTATGTATTTCACAGGGGAATTAACATGACTGTCACATGTAGTCTTATGAATTTAATCACATAGATTTCACATGTGTTTTACATTGTTTTCATATGTAACCTAAAAAATCATACATGTAATTTAACAGGGATTTCATATACATTGTCATAAAATTCACATATAATCCCATTCATTGCACATATAATATATCATTTTTACATTGGATTTATATTGTATTAACATACAATTGCTTTTAGATGGAATTTAGATGGGTTTCACATATAGTCCCCAAGCTTATATGTGTAATTTCTATGTGATCACACAGGTGTCACATGGGACTTACCACGCCCATCACATGTGCTCTAATCAATTTTAATCACATTTATTTCATGGAATTAACACTAGCTTCACACACAATCCCATATGTGCTACACATGTGAGTGCATGTTTTTGCACGTGTGAAATTCATAATGTCGATGTCTGTTTTCTGTTTCTGTATCTGTTACAGTTGCAGGAAGATACTGAAACCCTGGTATCTTCCTGCAACTTCCTCCTGACATCTAATTGGCTGAAGCCTTGCTGTGAACTCGCTGTGACCCGGCTATGACCCTACCTCAGTGACCTCGCCATGGCCTCAGCATGATGCCCTTCCTGGTTCCCTCCTACTCCCTGGAACCCCTCCCCAAGGAACCATGAAGAGGTGAATCTGAGCCATCAACCTGCTTCTCTACCATCTGTGCATCAGTGATAGAACAGAATAGAACTGGACAGAAAAGAACTAAAGGAAATGGAAAGGGAAAAATCACTGCCTCATTTTCTTTTCTTCTACAGTCATTTATATTAAATCTGGGATCACAATGATGTGATGTCCATCCTTACAATTCCTCTTGGATTAAAGTAAGCTGCTCCAGGCAACTACATCTATATGGACTTTACATAGTACAAATTCTGTCTTTATTTCATGAAGCGAGAATGTATAAAAACATTTCAGGGTATTTGTATTGGTTCACTGTACCACTGTCTCATGGTGTATTCTACTTGAACAGATTATGAATAAAAACCACAGTTTACTGTGAACACTCACAGTGTAATCTTTATTCAGACATTGGCTCCACATCAACATACACTGTATATCTATGGATCCACAGAAATGGTGAATGATATTACACAACTTACTTACAAAAATACATTTATAAAAGTGTCCAAAAATTTTTGGGTTGGTGAAAGTCAGAATATTTTTAATTTTCCAAGAAATTGGAAGACTTTGACTCAAATTCTATAATTATGTCCAAAGAAAAGACCACTTATTCAAGCTTCATCTCTTTCTCAAAAAATATATGTATTAACTTTGCTTTTCTCTAAAAAAGAAATAAATCTTGGCTTGCTTGATATGATTTATTTAGTTTCTTTGCAAACATGAACAAATATATAATAATAAGCATATAATTTACAACTTAGTACTTACTTACTTTGAAGCAAAAAGAACATTCATGATGGATGGATGGATGGATGGATGGATGGATGGATGGGTGGATGGATGGATGGATGGATGGACTACCTGTCATTCTACTGCACTACTCCATGTCAGTGCAGAAACCTTTAAAAGTGATGTCTCTTTTCTGTAATGGATCAAATCATATCAAGTTAACCAATATTTTTATTTTGTCCTTGCATTTTGACCAAGAGGTGAGAGGAAGGTTTGTATTTTCAAATCATGGTGTTTTTGTCCCTTCCTGCTATCTTATGCAGCCATGTTTGTCTTTTCCAAACCAGCTGATGGACACTTTTTCTTTGTTGTTCTTTATTACAGAATTTAAATTTTTGTATAAAATTTCCTTGAGTATAAACGATTCTGGAAAATACTGCCGGAATAATATGAACACTGACTCTGTAACTGTGACCTTGACATGATCCATTGGCTTCACCATGACCCCGCTGTGACCTCCCTATGATGACATCATAGTAAAATGAAAAATCCTGCCTGTCAAAGTGGAGCCACACCCACCACCGTACTGGCCAACCCACACATTGGTTTACTATGACTAAGCGCTCTTTGATCGGAGTTCACATCCTCTGTGCGTTTCCTCCACAGTTGCTGCAGGAATGACCTCTCTCGACCTCTGACCTCTGCCACACCTGGCCCTGTGAGCGCATAGCTTCCTCCATCTTTTGATCATGCTCTGATGAGTCATGTGACCACACCCTCACCTTGAGGGTGAGTCAGTCAGGTGGGCAATACACACACACACACACCAAGATACAATGTGTTTATGTGTGTGTTTGTTGGATTCATCACTGAGACACTTTAGTTCTGATCTTTTTGGTTCAGTCTACTTCCATGATGATGTTTGAGAGCTATGAAAAAAGAGGTATTCATTTATTTGTATGCATCTCATGTTTCTTATGAACATTTACATCTACACACATATAGCATTTGACAGTCTATGGATATAAACAACAGCAAACAAGTCAAACGACATCTACAAATAATATGTGCTCTGCAGTCTTCAACACATTTGGATCCAACTTATTAACTAACAATTTAAGCTGGAACTAACATACAACTTAAATAATAAAGATATATATTTGTAATGTTTGTGTGAAAACGTAAAAGTTTAAAGGTGGAAAAGTTTTAATAGACACTTTCTGTCTTCTTGTCTTCATCTCCTCTGAGCTATGCTCCATGTTGTTTGTGTTGATCCTGGCTTCATAATTGTCTGTGTGAAACACAACAGTGGAACCAATGTTTAGCATCAGCAAAATTAAGGAAACAAAGCTTTGATTCAGGAAAATTGTAATCAAATTATTTTTTTAATTGATTAAGGTCAATTAATCGATAATTGTTTGAACTCTATTAATCGATAATTGTTTCAACTCTACAAATAAAGAAAATTACCCTTCTTTTCATAGGCACATTTGATATCAAATGTTTCCAATAGTGATCAGTTTCAAAGAAATAAACAATTTAACTTACTGTAACAGTTATTTTGTTACCTGTCACTGGTGTCACAATCTCACTGATATCCAGATCTGTCATCAACCTCCAATCCTTTTGTCAACAGCTACATTTTTCTGTCATTTACTGTAGTCAGTGTCATGATGTATCATTCGACTGATGACAGTGTGTCTGGTTCCAGGGTCTAAAGGTAATCTTGAGGACCACTTAGCAGAAAAGAAACATTAAAGGTCTTGGTTGATGGTGAATTGTAAAGATGCAGGTAACAGCAGACCATTTGCTACAGCCCATCATTCAATATATCATCTGTTTTGTTATTCCAATGCATGTGCAGTTGGCACCCTTATTACTGTTGGCACAATCTGGTCCATATAGTTCAACCCAGTGGCGTGCACAGACATTTAGAGGGGCAGGTCCTCAGCCAACAAAGAAGGGCACCCCTCTCCCGAGTCCAACAATCCTGATCTGCAGTGTTTTCATAAATATTGGTCCACAATAACTTGCCATCACTGTTTATTCAGTATTACACATATGTTAGCATTCTACAAAACAATGTACTGCTACTGCAATGGCCTTACACTTTTCACACCAAATAACTAGAAAAAAACAAACAAAAAACATTCTACTTGTAAAGTACAATGAGCATAGGCCTTAAGAGTCCAGGAGTAAAAAAATGACTAGAGGAGGATTATGAACCACCCAACCATGTAAAAATCTACAAAGCCAAAACTGAGTCACATAACCATGACAATCACTAATTTACTGAACAACCTCTATCAACCTGAACAAACCAATATCATTTAAGCAATCTATGACTGCACACTTGACACAACTGTGCATAAGGACTGACATTTGGCTTGATTCAGAACAGAAGAGAGCTGGTACCCTGGGCTGCCTGCTGCAAGTCTCTTTCCCTCTGTTTCTTTACTCTTTCCTTTCTTGGCATTTTGCTGCAATTGATGAATAAGAAACATCAAATTGTGCACTACAATGAACATTGTAGACCACGGGTGTCAAACTCATTTTAGTTCAGGGGCCACATATGTTCAATATGATATAAAGTGGGCCGGACCAGTAAAATAATATAAATAATAGGATAAGAACTTTTGAGTGAAAAAAGTAAATTCTGTAATGAAAATGTTTACATCTACGAATTGTACCTGAACATAACATGAACAAATATGAACAACCTGAAAATTTGTTAGTAATTTGGTCCCCGGGCCACATGTTGGACACCTGTGTTATAGATTTTTTTTCATGCTTGTGTAACTTAAAATGACAAACAACGACTTTGACAATAATTTAATAATCTGAAACTTCACATCCCAATAATTTCCAAAAAAGGGGATTTGATTTAACTTTAACATTGTGTGTAATACTCCAATCAATGTGAATGTAACATGAAGCCTAGTGTTTGGGTGCTCATCTCTGATCTGCTCCTCTGGTCCACTCCCCACAAACTCCAAACTCCACTCCCTCTGTTCAGCCTGACACCACAACAACACGCACTTTTAGACACAGTTTGGATTCATAGGCTATTATAGATTTGTGACTCTGGAAATATACCGGGTACTCACAAGTTTTAACGCAAATAAGGAGCAGAGGATTTTCGTCAGTTTGCTGGTTCCATCTCTCCTCACATTATCAAATGCACTGAATTAGCATCACCTGTAGGCTGTGACCTCTCCGTGACCTCTCCGCTTGCGACAGCTAATCAGCCGACACACGCTAGTATTATTGGGCTACTGGCTACACTAACCAGCCAAACTTGTGGGGAATGGGACAAAGATTTGCTCAAACAGTTGTAAGTCAAAGGTACCGCTATTCTTGCCAGTTTGTCTCTTACAAAAAGTCGAGGCCATGCGATGTGTGGTCAACAATAGCGGAGCTCCGACCGCATTAGCTGAACACGAGCGGAGGAGAGAGAGGAGGAGGCACTGGGAATTATCTGGATTTAACTGAATATTAAAATATGATTATAATGTCATGTCGATGCGGACTCTATTGTCTAATTTGAATGAGGACAAAAAAGAAATCATTACATTACAAAAAAAAAAAAAAAAAAAAAAAAAACATCGCCAGAAGGGCACCGAGGCCAGAGGGGCAGGTCTTGAGGGACACCTCGGGTCTACCTGTGCATGTCCCTGGTTCAACCCACCATAAGTAGAATACAAGTCTTAAGGTCTAGACACACCAATGACAAAAAAAATAACACTGTTGAACAATAATATACAGTAAACAAGGGTGTCTGAGATACAAATAAAGACTGAGCACCTGTTATTGAAAACAAACTGGATGCAGAGGGCACACATTAAATGGCCATGTTTCTTACCTTTCATCCACATAGCTCCTGCCATAGAAAAAGAAATCAAGACTGGTAATCCACTTACAATTGCACAAAAGTGATCATGTTATAGAAAAAACATTTCAACATAATGTTTTTTAGGGTTGGTGTTTATTTCAAAAAGTCCACAAAGATATTTACATAGTCTCACTTGTTAAATTTATAAAATTATTAAATGTTACATTTATAAATGCAGCTGTAGATTGGAATATAATTATCCAAGGAAAATATTCATGTGTTATACCTGCATATACCTGATAATACCTGGTTTCTATTGAATGTAATAATTTTAAACTGGGGGTGCGGTGATGCAGTGCTTAGCGCAGACACCTCCTGGGACTGATTCCAGCGCTGACGGCCGGGGCCTTTCTGGCTGGGGTTTGTATGTTCTTCCCGCATCTGTGTGGGTTCTTTCTGTGTTCTCCAGTTTCCTCCCAACATCCAAAGACATCTACCCTAATAGGTTAACTGGTCAAACTAAATTGCCCATAGGTGCACAACAGTTTTAATGTAGCATGTATTTTATTATATTTTTTCATTATCTATTTGTCCACATTTAGGTACTTGTGAACTACAGATGTGAGTTTTAGAAGGACTAAGCCTAACCCTCCTCTTGTTAATTAACTTTTTCAAGCTCATAACATTCACCAGGTTCCCAGGAATCCATTTTAAGATTAGGGTTACATTTGAGCCAGTGTTAAACTGATGTGGTTCCATACCCTTTCCAATGACTATATTGCGCTTATTGGCCGTACATGTCTTCTGCATAGGATCATTTTAGGATTATGCATCTTAATCATTAGACCAGGAATGTCAAACTAATTTTAGTTCAGGTTCCATATGCAACATGATCTGAAGTGGGTAAAATAATAAGCATAATAGTATATAAATAATGCCAACTCCAAACTATTCTCTATGTTATAGTGTGAAAAAAAAAAGTACATTATGAAAATGTTTACATTTATTAACTATACTGTGAGAAACCATGAACAGCTATGAACAAATCGAAATGTATTAAGAAAAGTAAGTGCAGTTTTAACAATATTATGCCTCGGTTTATGTTTGACACATCTACATTATAACTTACAGATCACAGTGGATCTACAAATACACAGAACATTTAGTAACAGGCAGAATTTAGGTGAGTGAATGTAATGAGTGTGGGTGTTATATGGTGTAAAACAAAAGACAAAGTTAACGAAAAGATACAGGTGGTCTGACGCTGGTGTCGGCCTGAGCAGCGAAGGAGAGAGAGTCAAGTACTTTGTCACCAGTATAAATAGGCGTGGCACAGGGCCGGACTGAGACTCATTTTCAGCCCTGGAGTTTCATACCTCAGACCGGCCCACTTTAGATCACGACCGATTATTATTAAAATCATGGAATTATAACCTTACATGTTAGGTCTACACACTGTTCTGCAAAGCCTTCTAATTCAGTGTATTTTCTAAAATATTTCCAATTCAGCGCAAGTAAAGGTTGCTTCACAATGTGGATTTATTTCAACAGTGAGTGCACATCGACATCTCCAACATTATTATTCCTCACAACACAACAATAACAGAATCTATATTTTTGTTCTTATAAGTGTTAACATTTTTCAAACCTTTAAGATGTTTGAAATGAAATGAAAGAACATATAAGAATATTAAATAAAAAAATAATAAAAAAAAAATAAAGCTTGCTGCACTTTCTAATAACTATCATTTTTGTATCCTCTGCAACAAAAGATTTCCATCACAACTTACCTTTGGTTTGTTCCATCGTTGCTATTGAAAACTTTTGGTATAGTGATATTAGGGGTTTGATGAGGATGATAAGAAAAAAATATTTGTATATCCTGTGACTGAGGGCGAGCAAAGCAATCAAAGCTAACAACAGACTCATCTTCATCTGTCTCATTTCTGACTAGTGGTTCAGGGTTGTGCTGCTGAGCTGCTCCTCTGTCATAGACTCTGCTCTCCCTTTCACACTTCCTCCAGTTTCTTTAGACTCACCTGCACCTGGATCACAATAAAAAATAATATCTACAGACATTTTGACTTACTTAACCAATTCAGATATTTACATTGGCAAAATATGCTGTCTTATTTAATATTACTTTATGCTATTGCCTTTCAGTTGTGGGCTTTGTGTATTTACTGTCTCACTTTTAATAATAAAAAATAAAACAGGTCAGGACTATCGTTTGGGTATAGAAAGTGGTTTTACTGGAACTAATGCTTGTTCACACAGTCTGTTCCAACAGCTCACCTTTTCCTTCCATCCTGACAGGAACAATCCCCTCATCACTACTGGCTCCTGGCTCTGCTTCTGACACTAAAGCACATTTTAAAAATGCTCATAATTCTCAGCACAAATCTTCTATTTTGCAAAGCCTTGGTGTCAGTTTCATTCATGTAGTGCTGAATCATGGAGCATCTCAGAGCACCTTTCATATTGAACAGGCCTACACCATACTCTTCATTGGAGCCTATTTATTCATAATCTTCCCTCTACGAGCAGTCCTACCTGCCCACTCTGGACTTGTGGGCTCATGGCTGGTGTCTGCTGCTGGATCTGCTTTCTGACTCTGAGGAGCTACAAGACAAGGTTTCCCAGTTATATGGCGTCGCATCATACTATTTGTGAGAAAGCCCTACAAAGTAAGGTTTCATCTAAGTGCTCAACAGCACCATCTGCTGGTACAGAGGGCTGGCAGTAAAACATGTCTGGGCATGTCTGGACACACTGGCAAGCTGCAGAGCCCAGTGACACTGAGGAGCAGCGGACTGTGTGTAATGGACTTTGGTGTTTGTTCTATTATCTGTGCGTTCTTGACAGAAAGTAAGTGTTTTCTGCTTTCTAATGATGTATAATTTGTTCACTATTACAGTTTGTGTTTGCATGGAATTATTATGTGCAGGTTTGAGTTAGTAGGTGATAATTATGACCCTGCTTATTGTTGTTAAAGGTTAAATTACTTGTTCAACATTCAGTATGTAATGTTTTCATGTTGCTTAGCATGCTTTGCCTCTGCTAATTGTAATTTTGGTAATCTTATGCTCATATAGCAGTTTATTCTTCATTTAGATGTTTGTTCATTGTGTAGAATGCTTTTCTTATACAGTTTATTGCCTTTCTTTATTTCAGACCACACACACACACACACAGACACATATACACACACTTTCTTAGACACAACCAAATGCTGTGAACCGATGTCCACGTCCTGCAATCTCATTAAAGGAAACTGAACAGATATCTCTCTCCACGTGCCTTGATACTCTGACCGGAATCATAGTCCATAATCTGCCGCCTCAACCAGCAATCCTTTACTGAGGTTCAGCCTCAAACATTGGTCCTTCGAGCCGGATTGAGTGCAGTCAAGAAGAAGATCATGGACCACAATGCAGCATCAGATACTGCAGAGCCCCGGATCCATCCACAGAGAGAGCACCGCTTACCTACCTACCTGGAAGACTTCCAAGTTGGATTCCAGCCATCCGTGCGACCAGCTCCTCATGCTACTGTTTCCCGCTCCAACAGCCACCACAGCAGCAACCCGAGCAGGTCTAGTAGGCGCACATGCTATTCTGTTGGTACATATCCCACTCAGGGTCTCTCAACTGCACAAGCTGCAATCATGGAAGAGAGAATAAAGCAGTTGGAACTGGAAGATATTCGCCGTTTGATCGAGCACGAGACTCAAGCTGACTTGGAGTGTAAACTGCTTGATGATCAAGCGAAAGAAGCACAGCGGCTCCAAGAAGAGGCACTTAAAGCCAGAGAAGCACTCACTAAGCGGCTAGAAAGGCAGCGGCTCTTGACGAGAGCTGAACAGGACCTTGAGATTGCCAAGCTTCGTTCATTAATGCTTGGTGGTAGCAGGACACCTTCACCTGCACCCTCTGACAAGTCTAACCCTTTCCTGGACTTACCACCACCAGTGCAGGCAAGTAAAGCTGGCATACTCTCATTCACCTCCCAGCCATCACCATCCACCCAGTTACTTGCCACACCTGCTCCTGTGGTGCGCCCACGCATTCCTCCCTCACAAGTGATGGAACACATCATTCCAGTCTCTACTGCCCCTCTGACTGGACCACAGCCGATGCTGCAACCTACTGCCACCCCAGTGATACCTGTCCCTCTGGCAAACCCATCAGCACAGCTCCAGGGTCCAGTACCCATGGCACCTAGGTCTGGGAGATTTCAACCTGCCCAAGCAATCGCCCCTGTGATACAACCTGTACCACAACCTTCAGTGCAGGTCCTCACTTCAACACCTCTGGCCTATACAATACATCAGGTGGCATCGTCTCTTGAGTCACGACGGCCCAGTGGCCCAGCACAGGCAGCTAGTTCATCCTTCAACCAACCTCCTGCCAAGCAAGGAGAGTCCCAGTCTTCAGCAGCATATCAACCCTCTTACAGCTACAGTCAACCGGCTATGGAGCCATTCAGCACTGCTCAACATGCCAGCCAAGGAGCTCCCCCACCTCTCTCGACTCACCATGGGCAGCAGACTGCTCCAGTTTTCTCCGCTCCCTACTCTGGTTACACACCACTACCCGGAGCTGAGTTACTTCTGGCAGCAACCCTTGGAATCCCTCGACCTTCCTTGCCTGTATTCGAGAGTGGCCGGGAGAGCGACTTTGCTCTGCTTAAGCTTGCACTAGACAATATACTGGGAAGCAACCTTCACCTCAGTGAGCAATATAAATATCAAGTGTTGATAGGACACATCAAGCTCCCAAGCGCACTACAGCTTGCCAAGTCGTACATGCATGACCCAGCACCATATACGAGTGCACTGCAGGCTCTACAAGATAAGTACGGGCAGCCACGACAGCTCGTCCAGAGCGAGCTAGGTGCCATACTGAATGCTCCTGCTCTCAAGATGGGTGACACCAATGCCTTTGACTCATTCGCCTTGTCCGTCCAGTCCTTGGTAGGCATGTTAAAGACCCTTGAGGGACAAAATGGATATGAGCTCCACTGTGGCTCCCATGTGGATCGCTTACTAAGTAAGATGCCTCCTACTTACCGCGATGGGTTTGTTGAGTACTGCCTGCGATACGGTATTCTGCAGACTGGCACCGACAGGACTTACACCCTTCAGGACCTGGCTACCTGGCTCCAAACCAAGTCTCAAGCAAAGTGCATTTCAAGTAGAGCAGCAGCACTGTATCAAACTGATACCCCCGACCAGCTAGGAAAGATCAGCGAACTGCCCAATGCAAAGAGAAGCCAACGACTGTGTACTTCAATGTAGCTGAGAAGGAAACCAGGGAAGAGACAACTGGGGCAGAGCATACACAGGCAAAGTCCAAATCGAAGCCTAAACCTTACTGTCCATATTGTGACAGTCGTGACCACTACCTTAACTCCTGTGAGGAGTTCAGAAGCTGAACACTGACCAGGTCTTAAAGTGGCTCAAGGATGGCAAACGGTGTTGGAAATGTGGACGCAATCATACCGAGGACCGATGTACTCTTAAGCGCCCTTGTAAGACCTGTAAGGAAACACACCTCACTGTCTTGCACGAGTCAGTTCAGGAAACCAAGCAGAAAGTGTACACGGTCAGTCTACTCCCACCAAGGTGTATCTGGACCGGCCCAACAGATCGCAGAGAGTAATGCTGAAAGTGGTCAAGGTCATCCTTCATAACGGCAACCGGAAGATGGAAACTTATGCAGTTCTCGATGACGGATCAGAGAGGAGCATTGTCCTTCCGCAAGTGGTGCAAACAGCTCACCTCGAATGCCACCCAGAGACTCTACCCCTGCAGACTGTGCACCAAAGTGTTATGCAAATCAATGGCGCATCAGTCTCCTTGGAGGTGTCATCACCATTACGGCCATCCGAGAAGCATGTGATATCTCATGCCTTCACCGCAGAGGGATTGGCTCTCACTGAACACACCTATCCCGTTGCCGTGCTGCAGCAGAAATACAAGCATCTCAGAGAGCTGCCCTTACCACCGGTGAACCGTGCCCAACCTCTACTGCTAATTGGATCTGACATGCCTCACCTGATTACCCCAGTCCAACCAGTGCATGCAGGACCACCAGGCGGACCCATTGCCATTTGCACCCAGCTGGGCTGGTCACTTCAAGGGCCAGTTGATGCTGTCCATTTTTCACCTGGGGTCCAGCAATGCCTGCATATCGCTACCGCCTCAGCTTCCAGTGAGCTTTTCAGGAACGTGGAGCGCCTCTGGCAAATGGACACATTACCCTACAATGAGAAGGCTGCCACTCGCTCACGGGAAGACCAACAAGCTCTCAATCTACTCCAGACAGCCACCACTAGAGTAACAGTAGATGGTATCCCACGCTACGCCACCCCTCTTCTGCGCCATACGACTGACATCACTCTCCATGCTTCTGTGGAAGCAGTAATCCCCAGGCTTCGCAGCACAGAGCGGAAGCTCAGTAAGAATCCCACACAAGCTAAGTCTTACTGTGCTGAGATCCGGAGGCTGGAAGAAGCCGGTTACATATCGAAAGTCTCACCAGGAGAAGCGGGCCAGTCAACAGAGTCATGGTTTATACCACACCACATGGTCCACCATAATGGTAAGGACAGAGTTGTCTTTGACTGTTCTTTCCAATACCAAGGACAGTCCCTGAACGAGCTACTGTTGCCCGGACCAACCTTAGGGCCTTCCCTACTTGGTGTTCTGCTGAGGTTCCGTCAGCACTCGGTTGCTGTGAGCGGGGACATAAAAGCTATGTTCCATCAGATCCGCCTGCAGCCTACTGACACACCAGTGTTGAGGTTCATCTGGAGGTACATGCAGAAGGAGGAGGAGCCAACCATCTATGAATGGAAGGTGCTGCCATTCGGCACTACATGCAGCCCCTGTTGTGCTATATATGCTCTTCAGCGTCATGTTCAGGACACCTGTGGTGACAAGTCCAACTTGGTCAAGGTCGTGGAGCACTCTTTTTATGTGGACAATTGTCTACATAGCACCCATACTCTGGCTGAAGCCAAAGCTCTCATCGACGACCTACGCCAGCTACTCCTGGAAGGAGGATTTGACCTCAGGCAGTGGGCAAGTAATGTGCCAGCACTGGTTGAACACCTTCCACCAGAGGCCAAAGCAGAGAGCTGTGACCTTTGGCTGTCTAAAGGCAGAAGCAACCTGCAAGAGTCAACCTTGGGCCTCCGGTGGAACTGCCTTAGTGATTCTCTGGGCTTTAAGCTACGTCCAGCGGACCACCTTGAGCCAACCCTGAGGAACATTTATAAAGCCCTAGCAAGCCAGTATGATCCACTAGGCTTTATCATTCCCTTTACAACCAGGGCTAAAATCCTTATCCAAGATATCTGGAAGCAAGACATTGGATGGGACGACCAGATCGAAACCCAGTCTTTGAGGGAACAATGGACAGCTTGGGTGAATGAGCTCTGTGATATCATTCACCTTGAATTCCCACGGGCCTACGTACCTCTGTGTGCAGACGAACCTACAGCATACAGGGAGCTTCACATCTTCTGTGATGCATCAGAAAGGGTGTATGGTTCAGTGGCTTACCTACGCACAGTCGACGATCAAGGTCATGTCTATACTTCCTTCGTGCTAGCCAGATCCAGAGTGGCACCGAAGAAACGCCTGAGTATGCCACGTCTGGAACTCAGTGCAGCGCTCACTGGCGCTCAGCTCGCCAGGCTTATTCAGACAGAGCTGACTGTACCCATTCAGCAGACGTTCCTCTGGTCAGACTCCACAACGGTGCTCCAGTGGCTGGGATCAGAGTCATGCCATTACAAGGTCTTCGTTGGAACACGTGTAGCGGAGATTCAAACCCTACCGAGGCAGCAAGCTGGAGGTATGTGGACTCCGCGAGAAATCCAGCAGATGACTAACACGAGGTCTGAAGCTTTCAGATTTGGTGCATCCTCACCGCTGGATTAATGGCCCGATTTCCTTCATCTGCCTCCTGACCAGTGCCGACTATACCCACACCAGCCACAGCTGAGCCTGACTCTGCTGAACTCAGGAAGTCCACCCTTGTCTGTATTACTTTGGAGGCTCGGAACCCAGATCTTCCTGATCCGACTCAGTTTCCACCTGGGACGATCTAGTTAAGACTACTGGTCACTTCCCTTCATGGGGCGGCTGCCTCCAGTGATTGTCAGGCTGCAGACGCGGCCACCTACATCTCAGCAGAGAAGCTACTCCTGGCTCAGGCTCAGCAGGACTCTTCTCTGATGAGTTAAAGGCCCTTAAGGCCAGTCGACCCATTCCAGCTGACAGTCGTCTGGTCACACTCTCACCTGAGTATGATGACGCCACAGGACTACTTCACGTTGGAGGGTAGACTGCGGCATGCGAAAGATCTAGAAGCAGATGCCATAAATCCGATCATTCTGGACCCAGCACACCAGATCACCAAACTACTGATCCAGAACTTTGATCACAAGCTCCTCCATCCGGGACCGGAACGGGTGTTAGCCGAGATGCGATGTCAGTACTGGGTCCTTCGTGGCCGGGAGGCAATAAGGAGGCATCAGCGCAGCTGCTGGGAATGCCAGTTATGGCGTGCCAAGCCAAATGTTCCCAGGATGGCGGATCTCCCACCTTGCAGGTTGCGCCTCTACAAGCCGCCATTCTATCTCAACAGGAGTGGACTGTTTTGGTCCAATTCATTGTGAAGATTGGCCGCAGGACCGAAAAGCGATGGGGAATCGTGTATAAATGTCTAACTACAGGTGTGTCCCACCTCGACTTGCTAGAGAGCCTTGACACGGATGCTTTCCTGTTGTCCTTACGTCGATTCATTGCCAGGCGTGGCACACCGTTTGAACTCCTGTGTGATAACGGGACCAACTTTGTTGGTGGAGAACGGGAGTTACGGGAGGCCTTTGATGCCATGGCACCTGAGCTACAGGATCAGCTGGCGAGACAGAAGATCTCTTTCCAGTTCAACCCCTAAGTGCTCCACACTTCGGCGGGGCCTGGGAGCGGGGAGGTCCGATCTGTCAAAACAGCGCTCAGAGGTCATCCTCCAAGAGCAGTCAGTGCCAGAGCCAGTTCTGCACACCGTTCTCACAGAAGTTGAAGGGATTTAAATGCTAAGCCACTCGGATATGTCTCAGCCAACGCTGCTGACCCTGACCCCATTACGCCAAACATTCTGCTTATGGGACGTCGTGACTCCTCACTGCCACAGGCCCTGTATGACTCCAGCAGTATTTTGGGAACAAGACGATGGAGGCATAGTCAGGTGCTAGCTGACAATTTCTGGTCCACATTCATCCGGCGGTACCTGCCAAGCCTACAGGGAAGATCAAAATGGCAGACCGATGGAAATCCGCTGGCTGTGGACCAGGTAGTTCTGATAGTTGATCCACAACTCCCAAGGGCTTCTCTGGCCAGTGGGAAAGGTGGTTGAGGTTTACCCTGGAGTAGATGGACGTATCAGGACAGCCACTGTCAAGGTCAAAGACAAGACCTATGTCCGACCTGTCGCCCGGCTCATCCAGTTACCCAAGATCAGTGACTTGGAGGATGACATAAACTGATGGACTTTCTCTAAGAGTACAAATGTCCCCAAGACAGACATTTGGGGGCGGCCGTGTGAGAAAGCCCTACAAAGTAAGGTTTCATCTAAGTGCTCAACAGCACCATCTGCTGGTACAGAGGGCTGGCAGTAAAACATGTCTGGGCATGTCTGGACACACTGGCAAGCTGCAGAGCCCAGTGACACTGAGGAGCAGCGGACTGTGTGTAATGGACTTTGGTGTTTGTTCTATTATCTGTGCGTTCTTGACAGAAAGTAAGTGTTTCTGCTTTCTAATGATGTATAATTTGTTCACTATTACAGTTTGTGTTTGCATGGAATTATTATGTGCAGGTTTGAGTTAGTAGGTGATAATTATGACCCTGCTTATTGTTGTTAAAGGTTAAATTACTTGTTCAACATTCAGTATGTAATGTTTCATGTTGCTTAGCATGCTTTGCCTCTGCTAATTGTAATTTTGGTAATCTTATGCTCATATAGCAGTTTATTCTTCATTTAGATGTTTGTTCATTGTGTAGAATGCTTTTCTTATACAGTTTATTGCCTTTCTTTATTTCAGACCACACACACACACACAGACACATATACACACACTTTCTTAGACACAACCAAATGCTGTGAACCGATGTCCACGTCCTGCAATCTCATTAAAGGAAACTGAACAGATATCTCTCTCCACGTGCCTTGATTCTCTGACCGGAATCATAGTCCATAATCTGCCGCCTCAACCAGCAATCCTTTACTGAGGTTCAGCCTCAAACACTATTATTTAAATTGCATAACATATGTTCCACGCCACAATGCCACACAATTCACTGACTCGATAATTAACTAGCTTGAAAGGTGGTTTACCCGTTTCATCGTCCTTATTAGTTTCCAACCGGGAGGTCGTTTTTGTGAAAAAGTGCAGATTTTGTCACATTTGGCTGCGTTTGCTTCCAGAGCTTTCCTCTTTTTCATTCTTGCCTTCTCTGTGCCACCCTTGCTCTTTCTGTTATCCATGTTTCAAACAGCAAAACACAGCTGACCATCCACAGCCTACAGAGCACAGATCGTATATGCTCCACAGCTACAGTATAGAGCTACTAACCGTATGCAAGGACAGATTACGCCAGGTCACGGTGTGTCCGCAAAAAAAGAGGAAGAAAACAAACAGTTTGCTAGTAGAGGGGGTGGGGCCCAGGAACAGCGGCTGCAGATTACGTGATCAACTCAGTGCTATGACTGAACACCGGCCCCCAAAAAATAATTAAATAAAATATTAAATACATGTTTAAAGTGAACTCCGGCCCTCGTGGCCTAAATATTATACCGGCCCACCGGGAATTGTCCCGGTCCTCCCGATTAGCCAGTCCGAGCCTGGCATGGCACGTTGGGCCCAGATGTGCCACGCATGTAAGCTGGTCCACCCCCAACCCCACCTGCACACAAATGTTAGGGACAGACAAGAGCCCACATGACCAGAAGGGAGGGGTCATGACATGACACCCTAACAGTTCATAAAATTTGAATTTGAACCCTCCAGGTGCTGCAAAGCTATCTTTATATTCATTATGGTAAAAATCAAGTGGATTTCTTCAACCCGTTTCAATTTCTTCTTTGTTATGTTTACAACTAGTTACGTCACGACATTTGCACATATAAGGTCAAGACTTTTGACGAACAGTACACCATAATTGTTTATCAGCAACGGCGGTTGTAGTCCATACTGAAAATATGTCCAAACTTCAAGCTGATTACCCAAAATGTTCAATTGTTGGTTTTATTAACGAACTCAAGTGGCTAAACGGGACAGAGAAGCACAGTCAACAACCTTGAGGGGGTGGGGTCATGTGCATTTAAAGGGCCAGCATTCAAAATGACCTTTTTCAACAATACAGGGTGGGGAAGCTAAATTTACAATGAACATTTAGTTGATTTTTCTCAGCAGGCACTACGTCAATTGTTTTGAAACCAAACATATATTGATGTCATAATCATACCTAACACTATTATCCATACCTTTTCAGAAACTTTTGCCCATATGAGTAATCAGGAAAGCAAACGTCAAAGAGTGTGTGATTTGCTGAATGCACTCGTCACACCAAAGGAGATTTCAAAAATAGTTGGAGTGTCCATTAAGACTGTTTATAATGGAAAGAAGAGAATGACTATGAGCAAAACTATTACAAGAAAGTCTGGAAGTGGAGGACGCAACAAAAAATGTACCAAAGCTTTTATTAAAGCTCTCAAATCCAAAATCCTAAAGGATCCAACCAAATCCATGAGAGAAATGGCAATTGAACTTGAGGTAGACAACAAGACCGTTAGAAATGCAGTAAAATATGATTTGAATATTTAAATTCTCATGACTTTCAATAAACTAATTGGTCACACAGTCTTTCAATCCCTGCCTCAAAATATTGTAAATTTTGCTTCCCCACCCTATAGGGTTGAAGAGGGGCCTGTGGAGTTGAATTAATGAAGAATTCAGATCCAAGCATAGCATTTACAGTTATGTAG
Organism: Sphaeramia orbicularis; assembly: GCF_902148855.1. Classification (NCBI taxonomy): domain Eukaryota; kingdom Metazoa; phylum Chordata; class Actinopteri; order Kurtiformes; family Apogonidae; genus Sphaeramia; species Sphaeramia orbicularis. The sequence goes on from NC_043964.1 coordinate 47,830,725, forward strand.
ACCACAGGGAAATGTTTTAAAATGCATAATTCCATTTAAAAAAACAAAATGTCACTCTTTTAATACATTTCAGGTTGTTCATAGTTCAGGTTATTCACATTTTATAAAAGTAAGCATTTTCATGTCATTATACCGTTTTTACACTAAAACCAAAAAAAGGAAAAGAAAAAAGTTATCCATGTTAATATCTTAGTGTAATTTTTGCATTTCACAAATTCATCCCATGGGTTGAGTTGGACCTTTGGTGAACTGGTTTTGGCCCACGGGCCGTATGTTTGACACCCATGCATGAATGGATGAGGGGATGGCAAGAATCAGCTTGTTTACTGGTGCATCCCATCCCATAAACATATCCCAATCTAATATGAACCTTAACCCCAAAACTAAATCTGAGGTCTCAAATACCCTTCTCATGCTCCAGCAAAAAATCAGTAGATCAAATATCTGTAGGTCAAGGACTGGTCATTCATACAGTCATATATACCGTTAGCCTCATAACATAATTGCCAAAGTCATACTTTTTCAGGTCATAGCCAGTGATGAAAAATTAAGTAACACTGTCAGGAGAGTAAAGTTACACAGACATCACAATTTGGCCAAAACTGTGACCTATGCAGTTATGCTATGAGGCAAATGATAGCATTACCAGCACACCTGTGTAAGGGCTCTCTCTGTGGCTTTTTGTTAGATGCTGAAGTACGCACAAGAAGGAACAGCTCACTTGCTCTCACAAAACGCACACACACCAGCAGGTCTTTGTATTCCTGTCCATTCTGACATGTTTGTGTGTGTTTGTGTATCTTTGCATGGCCATGCTTCAGTGTGTTTCTAAAGCCACAGATACATAAACATGCGTATTAGCCAACAGGGTGGTGTCTGTTAGACCAGATTATGCATCACCATGGCATCGCCACGTACATATGTATGCGTCTGTGTGTGTGTGTGTGTGTGTGTGTGTGTGTGTGCAACGACATCATCACGTGATGCCCCTCCCCTTACCAACATGTCGCCACGTGAACGCCAAATAACCTGACCAATGGAATCAACTCTTCTTTCTCTCTTTTTTTTGTGTTAAATCTCTCTCCTTGTCTACACATCTTGTCCCTCTGCGGTGTCCAGCTCGTCTCAACACTGCCCCCTGGTGTCTGGCGTCTCCTGATATCGTCTACTCATCGCCTCTGTTCTCCTTCGTTTCCTTTACCCCTGTCATCCTCTAAGTAAATAAAGTGGAAGTGAATGATTGGATGGAGTCGTTACCTGTTTCCTTCACCATAGTCATCCTCTTCTGTCCAGTCTTTCCTCCTCTTCCTCCTTCAAAACCCTCATCGTCTCATGTCTTTTCTATCCCACTTTGTTTCTCTTTTCCCTTCTTCCCTTTGTCTTCACCTCCTCTTGTGTTCTTTCCTTTTTACCATCCTTTCCCCCTCTCCTGTCCTCTCAAAGGTCACACTGAGGGCAGAGTTCAGACAGAGTTCACAGTTTCTTTCCCCTCAACCAATGACTGATCACTTCCTATTTAGACCCGAAAGACAAATGACTGGCGTGTGTGTGAGTGTATGTGTGTGTATTGTACAGTTTGCATGGGTGTGTTTGCATAAGCAGCCAGGTGGGTGTACGTACATGAATAGAATAGAATAGAATAGAATAGAATAGAATAGAATAGAATAGAATAGAATAGAATAGAATAGATAATGTGTAAATATAGTCATGCAGTCATAGTGTACAAGTATAAATATCCCTCCAATTGGGACTGTTTAGAAAAAAATAAATTCCATTTTCTTTGTATATGGCAAATAATTTGATCAAATGAGTGAAATGAATAGGGAAAAAAAATTAAAGATGCAAAAAAGTGTCTCCTCCAAGTCAGTCAGTTGAAAAATTAAAATTAAAATCAGTTAATATAAGACTGTGCTGTTTTTCACAAGTGTGTACACAAACACAACTTCAATATTTACATACAAAAAAGTACAATGGAATAAAAAATACTATATTTAAAGTCTCTAACATTAATATATGAAAAATTATTTAAGAAATGAATGAATGAATGAATGAATGAATGTAATATGATACATACACAACTGTGTATTGTTTTGCATTATATTGTATTTTACTGTACCTAGTTAATCCTGTTCAAAGTGTTTCATCAGTACTGTCAATTCCAATTTCTAAACTCATCTTAAAAACTCATTACTATGGTGTGTGCTATTTTTTTAATCCCTATGCAACAATTCAAACTTCAGCATTTCTTTTCTGTTGTAAGTTATTTATTATTTTCTTTATTATTATTATTATTATTATTATTATTATTATTATTATTATTATTATTATTATTATTATTTTGCAGAGGGAGAAAAAAATTAAAATATATACCCCCACCAACAAACCCCCAACACTGAAATCAAATGTAAGCCACAGGAATCAAATAAAATAAGTATAAAATACAAAAAAAAAAAAAATATATTGTCACTGTTACAGGAACAATGAAAATCAGTTCATCAACTCTGTTCTGTTTAGCAGTTGATTCTTAAAAAGCAAAAAGATAGACTGTATATAAAAACTATCACACAAATTATACTGAAAAAATATACTGAAAAATATTGACAATACAAAAATTACAAAGAAATACTGAAAATATACAAAAGATTAAAAAAAAAATACAAAACAAGAAATATATGCAGCACATAAAAGATACATGCAAGGTAAAATTAAAAACAAGGTGCAAAGGAAAGGGATAGGAAACTGAGGTATTTCATGACCAAACATTCAGAATTAACTTTACTGAACTAACATTTTTTTTTTACAAGTCTATGATACAAGTCTGTTGTGTGAGAAATGTTTCAGGTGAGATTAAAACAAAATACCCCCAAAACCACAAATTTTCAGGAATAACAGCCTGAAATGATAATGATTTAGTGTCATTCTGCAGCTACCTTTTACCAATAATGTAAACCCTCTATTATGAACGCATGCACACATGCAAATATACACATACAATAGATGATAACATTGTGTGTGTGTGTGTGTGTGTGTGTGTGTGTGTGTGTGTGTGTGTGTGCATGCACGCGCAAGTGTGTGTGTGTGTGTGTGTGTGTGTCTGTGACTCTTGCCGCCCTCTTAATGACCCAGCTTCCAGTTCAAGTTCAGTTCAGGGGTTCACAGCCTGTTCACTCTGTATGGATGTATGTGTGCACTGCTACAAAAAGGCTGACTTCAGAAAGTGTCTTAACACACACACAAACACATACACTCATCAGACGCACAATGGTCATTGATGCAGTGTAACAATGCAGAGTCGGTGTTAGGTTGTTGCAGCAGGATGGAAGAAAGAATCGAAAAGATGAAGTGTTTCACAGAAACAAATTTGTGCGATTTCACCAATGTGATGATGAACCTTTTCATTTGCTTCGAACCGCCTTCAAAAAAGAAAGAAGAAAGAAAGAAAGAAAAGAAAGAAAGAAAGAAATACTTCAATCTAAATGTATTTAAAATTTTGAAATCGACATTAAAAGAATCCGACGTTTTGTATTCTAAATATGACTAGCATGTTTCAGTTACTCCAGAGGCCTATAGAAAAGGCCTTTGGAAATTATATAAATAGAATAAATCTTTATTGTCACTGTTACAGGAACAATGAAAATCAGTTTTCTTAAAGTGCAAAAAGAAAGACTATCACACAAAAATTGCATTTAAACATGTACTGAAAAATTCTGACAATATACAAAACTACAAAGAAATGCTAAAAATATACAAAAGGCCAACTCTATACCACAGACAGAAAAAAATATATGCAATATATAAAGTATATATCAAAGGTAAAATTAAAAACAAGATGAATGAGTTGTGAGTATTGCATGTTAGGGTGAGTATTGTAGAAAAAAAACATTCACTGCAATGGCGTCAGAATATTAAAATATAGTATTATTCCAATTATAGTAACTGTAAATAAAGAAACAGACCACAATTCAATGAGCGCAAATCCTTGTAATGTCACAAAATCTGTCACAAAATCAACATTTCCTGAAGGAAATCAATAATAAATTACTAATAATGTAGGAAAATTACCCCAAATTTATAGTATTCAAAACTGTAATAGAAATATAATATTAAGAAAATCATTATAATAATCACAGCTGTTTTTGGTAATCACTGTAATTAATAACTATAGGAACAATAATTATAATTACAAGAAAATTTGTAAGAAGGATATATTGGTCAGATAAATTTTGTGTAAAGATACAACAGCATTGTTTAAAACATAGAATTGAGTGACACTGGAATGATTTAAAGACAAAAAGTGGTAGAAGACAATAAATCAAAATTTACATTTTATTTCAGTTTCTTTTATATAGTCTAAATTCACAAATATTTGATTGCCACCTGAATACCAGTTAGGTTGTGTTTTCTACCGTCTTAAAATCCTCTTTAAACCTAAATGCACAGTTCATAGTTTTTTTGTGTTAAAAATTAGAGTCTGATGAAAGAAAACCCAGGCTTTTACTCTGGTGTTTTTGTCATATATTTTTTTTTGATCTTTATTGCTATTATACAGTACCCCCAAACCCACCCCTGCAAAACACTTCTCAAATCAACATGTATATCTGAATATTATGTATATTTCAAATACATGTTTGTCTTGTTATAAAATATTTTTATTATCACCATATGTTGCTCTGTATAAATAAAATGTATCTATGTTTATATATAATTCAGATATAAAATCTCAATTTACATTTTATTTCTTTTGTTATTTTACATGAACTGACATTTAGAAATAGACTCAATTTCAAGCAGAAAAAAAAAAAATATATTTTAGAAATTAGACTTAATAATGATTTCACTTTATTTGCCTATTTTTCTACACACACCACAAGTATCCCTTTGGCAAGTACAGTCTGTTAATGTGATTAACAGATATTAACTCATAAATCTACATGCATCAATAATTAAATATTACATAAACTATCCACTGTTGATAATTACTCCATTGTATAATTTCATGTTATGTTCATTATTATTATTAAATATTGTATATTACATCACATATGACGCCTCATCTTCTTCAAAATGCACAACATCAGAAGGTTCATCAGTACTGAACTTCTGTGAAATTTGTGGGTTTTGGTTTTCGTTGCATTAAACATCTTGGACTGAATGAAGTAGTTTAACAGTATAAAAGCAACATGAAAATGTATTCATGATAATAGGCTTTACATCATTTATCGCTTTCTTATGGAGGCACACAGGGGATTCTAGGGTTCTGACACTATTAAGTGAACAATATGTCAGTACTCAGCATTTACCTACGACTGCAACACCAAGTACAAAGTACATGTGGTTGTGTGCAGTGATAACATCAGTATAAAATCTGTCTATATACAAATGCTAACCATTAACAGTGGCCACACTAAAAATCATGGTTCTCAGATGATGTAAAAATGCATGTAGTTGATGACATGCTTTGTGATTATTTGTCTATTTGTTTATATTTGATTATTTATCTAAATTAATCACATATATCAGTGTTAACCAAATGTTTATCCTATATCAGTATGTACCACTTTCACTTGCCTGCAGGTGACTGCAGTCCATTTTGCAAGTGCTTTGCACACTTTAATGGTACAATAATTCCTTATTGCAGAAATTACACTCAGCAGAGCTCCTATCAACACTTATTTCTAAGTGTTTTTTACTTGTAAAATGTTCATTCTCTGGGGTAAGCAATAATCTTTTAATCAGGGCCCATGATGCTTTCGAAGTAAGTGTGTACAGAGGTCAAGATGTATCAACAAGTTATTTTTATTTATTTATTCTTCAGTATTAATCTTTTTTTCTTCAATTAATAAATTTAAATGAATGTGCTATTTTGACAGTCCTCCTAGGAATGAAATGGTTGCAGAGAGGGAATGGAACATTTGGGCAGGAGGAAACAGTATTCCCCAATGCATGTTTCTGACTTTTGGATCATTTTAGGCTGGGGTTTGTTTATTTATTTAATTAACATTTTGTGACAATTTGTATAATTTTTTTTTCTATATTCTCATTGGTTCGCATGTTTGTTTGTTTTTTTTCTCTAAAATGAACATTTCTCATAAAACCTCATTTGTTTGTTCATTCGTCCTGGTGCAAGCTATTTTTCAGAACATATTTTAACAAATTATGCTTTTACAAAATGGTGTCTCTGGTGTAGATGAGCGTGTGTCACCTGTGTTTTGCAAGAACCTTGTGCGCACACGCACACACATGCACACACACACACACACACACACACACACACCTACACACACCATTGCCGCTAAGTGTTACTGTGATCTTGAGGCACCTGAAACAGTTATCTCCCACAGTGAGAGAGAGAGATGAAACAAATGAAGGTGTCAGAAACAGGAGAGAGAGAGAGGAAGGAGGAAGCAACATAAAGGCTAGATGAAGAGAGACAGAACAACGGGCCGGGGGTGGGGGGGTGGGGGTTAAACACAGTTCAAGGGTTCAGTTCTGTTCATACACACTCACCTACACTTGGAACCACTTTACTTTATCAGGTAGTTTAACTGATGGGGAACAATCTGTGTGTAGCTTCAAATAAGTCATACAGGTTTGTGTGTATTTATATGTGGATCTGTAATGAGCCTTGAATTTTATTTACATTCTGTGACCTACATGCATGTGGTTGTTCCACTTTTAGAGATTATATCCTTTACATCAGGGCTGTCAAACTCATTTTAGTTCAGGCTCCATATTCAGCCCAATTTGATCTCAAGTGGACCAGACCAGTAAAATAATAGAACAATAACCTATAAATGTATAATGGCAACTCCAAGTTTGTCCTCTTTGTTTTAGTGCAAAAAGTAACATTAAATGACGAAAATATTTACATCCATAATCTATATGTTCACACGTTCCTAAACAGCCTGAAAGAAAAATAAGTGCAGTTTTAACAATATTATGCCTCAACTTATTGTTTACATATGTGCATTCTAGATCGCAGTGGATCTACACAGGCACAAAACATTTAGTAACAGGCATAATGTTGTTAAAATTTTAGTTTGGAATTTGGAGTTGTCATCTTTTATAGGCTTTTGTGTTTATATTTTACTGGTCTGATCCACTTGAGATTAAATTGGGCTAAAATGAATTTTACACCCTTGACCATAAACATCTTTTGTATTATTGTTGCATTTCATAGATTAATCCCACATGCCTGACTGGAACCTTTGGCGGCCTGACTTTGGCCCATGGGCCATATGTTTGACACCCCTGGTTTACAGGGATAAAATGAAAAAACAGTGTTAAATTTGATGGTTAAGAGTTGTTTTTCGGTTTAGTGTAAGTCTACAGAAAATCAGTGGGAGTCAGTGTAATGTCCTCTAAACACACGGAAACACAACATGCTAGTGTGTGTATTTGTGTGTGTATTTGTGTGAGCGCAGCATCACAATAGCAGCTCCATCTGTTGGCGTTACAAATTTGGTGTCACCCGCCCCAGTGGAGCCGAGACACATACCCACACACATACTGAGTTGTATGGTAATGTGAACTCAGATTCACCCCAAAACGTAGCATTTGACCTGACCATGTACTCCGCTTCACTACGTCTCCTCCCTATTCTGTGTCTCCATCTTCACCTTCTCCTCCTCTTCCTCCTCACTCTTTTTTTCCTGTTTTTTCTTCCTTAGCATTCCCCCGCTTAGCATGAAAAACTGCTTCTATGACCAAAAAAAAAGGGAAAAAAAAATCCTCCCATTTTCAACTACCATCTACTGTGATCTTGTTATTGAAGGGAGGAAAGAAAGAACATATACATGGAATTTAAAACAGAAAACGAAGAAGACAGAAAAGAAAAAGGCCAGGGTATCAATGGCAGGTCAAGTTTATCCTTTGTCTCCATGGCGACAGGAGGCAGTCAGTGCTGCAAAGGTCACCGTAGTTACTGTGGTCGTCTCAAGTGTTTCAGCAGTGCATATTGTCTGTGATAAAAAGCCTCTGCATTCACTGTGGCATCACCTTGGTACAACAAAACCAAATACATTTAATAGAAATCATCTGGCCATAGGTATCAGAAAAAAAACCTCCACATTTAGAGAGTGAAAAAAAAAAAAAAAAAAAAAAAAGAGGCAGAGGAGTGTCTTTTGTTCTTCAGGTCTAATATATGAATATGACTTTTGAGCTCATATAAATACTGAATCTTTTGTGACAACCCTAACTATCTCCCTCAAAAATTCTTATTCTGTAATATATTTGATCATTAAATGTATTAGTATGTTGTAGATAAAAGGTGTTTCAGGTCTGTTCTAATTATCTGTGACTTTAAATTTTCCTAGTCATCCCAAAACACGAGTATGTGTGATATGCTTCCAATGTGCAGAACATTTTCATAATAATGCTGAAACACATGCACTTTTAGAAAACAAAAGTATACAAAAAAGGAAGCCCTGTCTAAATGCATGTGGATTCTACAGGGAAGCAGAAGATGCAGAATGACAGTGCGCTGTTGCATGTAATTTAGGGTGTTTTCAGACTGGGTATCCGTTTCTATGATACGCTCACACCTGTCCCGAAGATGTTGTGTTCACAAGCCCGTACCGCTGCCCATGCCCAAGAACAAGTGGCTGTTACAGGACCGAAACAATAGGAGGCACTGTTGAAAGAATTCTGTAGCTATCCAACAACACGTACGTGACCAAAACCTTACATCATCAACTGAGTGACTGTTCTGTTTACAGGCAATACTTTTCTATCTATTAGCCTGTTTGAGGCAAAGTGAAGAAGAGAGACCTTCGTTGAACCAGACTGATCACTGAGTGAGTTCGGTCAATGAGGCGAACCCATGCCACGTGGATCCAAGGCTGATCACATTCACACGGCAATGTACCTTACTGGAGACCACGCACTTCGTACCCAGGACCACCTTCTCAACTGGACTCGGGTACAGTACTCAAGCATGGAATGTTTGCATTCACATTAATAAACTTAAGCGGACTTTGGGGTCAAATGTACTCGGATACGGACTCGCTGTGTGAAGTGCCCTTAGTGTCTGAATTGCATTTTCTTTTGCAGAAACAAAGTCACATACTTAATGAAATGAAAAGTGCCTAATGTGCCACTGGAATGCAGGAAAAAAAGTTCAACTGACATCCACACAAGAATTTAGACAATATTAACTTGACTGATACGTTTTCTGTGAACATGAAGCAGAAATGCTCAAGAAAATTACAGGAAAATCTAAAATAGTGGCTACATTTTTATGTAGGACACAGTACAGGGGTTCAAATCCCAGGTTGTTTTTTGTAATATACTGTACATACATACAACCATGTTTCAGCTTACCTCCAGTGTGACTTTATCGCATTTTTGATTAATTCATGGATCATAGTCAAATATAGAGTGAGTTTGACATTGTAAATTAGATTTCCCCTCATTACAAAATGAAACTTAAATGGTAGGTTGGCTGCTTGGAGACAGGATGCTGTTTGTTGTTTAATTTTCTTGATGGTGGTTGACATGGTGATGCTGCTAGACAGTGTCTGTCATCATATAATCACCGTCATGTGAATTTCAGTGAATTTTGTTGCCATAACACAGTACCCCTATAAACACTACACTCATAAATATGTACTTGCAAATCATACACTATATTAGATTTTTTTCACACAGATTATAAATCATTAGTAAGCAGTAAACCATTAAACCACTGTTTTCATGTATGCTATGTGTATATCTATTCTGTTAAATCTCAGCTTCTGCTAGTTGCTCAGCATACTTATGTCATTCAATCATCAGTCAGTTAGACCATTTACAATGGCTACAGCTAATTTGTCCATAACAGTGGTTTTGGACATTTCTGTGGAGGTCAAACAGACTGAATCCCTAGAACATCAATGTTTTCTTCCCAGTGTCATTGGGTCACTGGTCAGGCTTTGCTAATGGCAGCATTAGTGTGCACCTTCTGTCTTTACATGGGAATGTTTTGTTTGTTGAATGTTTTCTCTGAGCAGAATAACATCCTGGCTCCCCTTCCTAACACACTAACTGTCTGTTTGCTTAGTGTCATGCAAACTGGACAATAGGTGGCAAATGCAAAAGCGCTGCCTGCTGATTTGACTCTGCTTCAAGCCAGCATCAAACTGCTGAAGAAACATTCATTTGAATGGAGTTGTCTTTGGCATGTCACACAGCTGCCAGCTACACTCGAACAAAAACAGACTGTGTCTACATAAGGTACAGAATGACGAAATGTGGGAACACACATGTGTATGATCTGTGCTGCTGGTGAAGAAAAGCAACCAAGTCTGTTTTTAACACTGTCTATCCAAAGGGGGCTGACTTGACAGAGTGATTATTCACATTCAGAAATTTCCCAATATTCCAAACATTTTCCACACAGGCAGTCCCTTCTGGTGGCCAAATAATAGGTCCACTGCAGAAGCTGTACACAGTCTAAAGGCCCTTTGGGACTTTTTGCAGTTCCTGTAACCTTTTCAGGACCTAGGCCCTTTTTTCATGCATTCGGACAGCATAGGAACTTGGAACCACAGACCACAGTTCCTATAACCATTTTAGCACCTACTCCCAGGCAGTGTTTTTTGATGGTTCCATAGGAACTCATATGATGTAGGTGTTTGTTGACTGGTAGAATTCAGGCCATGCCCACTGCCAGATTTCTGCTTCTTGCAGTGCCACAATTTTTAAAAGTAACTGTTGCCATTTGTCAATATCAAGAACAGGGAGGACAATCTTGTGAACTCAGAGAGTACGGTCTTGTGAACTTGGAGAGTATGGTCTTGGTAAGAATGGCCCCAGAGATTGGACTTCCGAAGAACACAAGTCTCTCTGTAATTGGAATGGCTGTACTTGTGAACTTCCCTCCCCTGTTTCTGCTATATTTCACCATCAGCTCCCTTAAATCACCACAACGTCACTCGATTTAATTCCATACATTTGTACTAGTATTTACATGTCATTTTTACATTTTGTATATTTTTCAAAACTGCAATATATTTCGTTGTTCAGCCGGGCCGATCAGCGGGGCACCCGCCCTGGCCGTCTCTGTCGCAGATGTATGCATCACACTGGTCCCTACCATGGTCCCTTACAGCCTGTGTGGATGCAGTTCTTACAACTGTGTTCTGCGATGAACTGGCGAAAGTCCAGGGTGTACCCCGCCTTCACCTATGAGTAGCTGGGATAGGCTCCAAGCGACCCCATGACCCTAGTGAGGATAAAGTGGGTTCAGAAAATGAATGAATGAATATTCTTAGAACTTCTCTGTCCGAAAGCATCTTAAGTCAAATTAATAATGTTCTTAACTGTTAAGTAGCTGCAAAAATGGCAGAGCATTTACTTTTTGTCATTAAAACAAAAAAAATCATATTTTGTTCTATAGCGTTATACATAACACCATTAAAGCTTCAATATGCAAGACTTAAACATGCTCTGTGCTGCCAACTAGTCAGCAAGGGCCACTATTGTCCATCCTAAAAGTTGCTAAATGATGTCATTGCCTAATTTGCATGATTGGAAATGTGCATGTAATTGTAATGAAGGAGGTAGGAGAGAGGCATAACACTGTGTAACACACAAATGTTTTAACAGCTCCGGGAATGTAATGGCAGTAATTATTTTATTTTGTATGTCAGTGGTTGAAATCCAAATTGTAAAAATAAGCTATTCATATTACTAAATTATTAAACTGGAACTTTCATGTTTGACTGACCCACTAGCCATTTAGCCAGGTAAATATAATGTTGCACTCAACCTGGTTCAAGTTCTTTGCCAAAGAGCTTTGCAATTTTTAGCTGCTTGTAGAAATGCAATACAGATTTGCCACATTAACTGTCTAACAATATCTGCATCAACATTTTGCTGACATGTCACCTAAAACCATAATAGTAATAGTAACAACATTTTTGAAAAATTGCTTGGGACCCTTTTCAGCAGCCAGTTTGTACTGTAGGTTCTGTATGTGTCAGCCGTGATTGTGAGCCATTGTTTGCTTAGAGAACAAAAGCCTCTGCTGCAGCTTGTGCAAACACGACAGGTATTTTTATGAAACTTAAATAAGACATTTGAAACAAAACAGATGGTTAGCCAAAGCAGCTGTTAAAATTGCCTGTGCCCAATCTTAGGTTTCAGGTTATTGTTTTGCTTAGTAAAAGCCAGCACATTTAGAGTTTATATTATCTGCACACCCCAGACTGTCTGTAGATTTGTTTCTTGGTTTGAATAGGATTCTATGATGGACTGGGACATGCAAAATGTATATTTTGAATATCAACAGCATGCTAGCATGGCAAGTGATTGCTAATATCAAAAGTGTGATTGCATGGCAAGTGATTTTAATGGCGCGTAACAGTTTAGACTGTAGGACCTGAAATATTTTCATGTACACACAACTGGAAATCTACCCCAAAGAGTTGAGTACAAAGCTTTTTCAGCATCATGTGCATGTAGCTAATGGGCTACTTAGAGGGCAGTATAGTATCATCAATAAAAACTGAAAGTGATTTTTTTTTTTTTTTTATTCTAGGTTTAGGGAGTACCAACATTCATAATTAATATCATTACAGTTACTGTACTTAATGAGTTCTTGCCAGCTTACTTGCAAGTTGTGCAGTCTCTTATCTCTGGGGATCAAACTAGCAAATTACTCTCATTGCTGTAATGAAGTATTTTTTATTTCCTTACTTTTCCACGTAGACAATTTTAAAAAAAACAACCACAATGCACCACTATAATGTTTCCCTTACATTTTACAAAACAAACAAACATATCTCAGGAAAAAAATGATAGAATGTTGCAAAATGTGGCAGAAATATTTGGATGAAATGATGAACTGAAGTTTTTGGTGGCAAAAGGTCAAAATTTCTTTGACCTTATGTCCTTCCCTTCAAATCAATGCAACATTTCAAAAACAGATTAACTGAATTTCACCATATTTGACCCTAGCAATGAATTGGACTCAAGTCCTCTGTGTACTATGTACTATGGGCCAGATCTACTAAAAGTTTGTGTGTATTAAAACGTGTGCAAACTCATTGCACATGCAAAAAAATTTACAAACTAATTTAATAACAGGGCGCACAAAGAGTAGCATCTTTCAAAGGTGCAAAATAGCGTGTCGCATCCAGTTAGTAAGTTTGTCACAGTGAATATGCAATATGGGGCATTTACATGCAATTGTACATGTGCTGGGAGGAAAAAAAATGTAAATATATTAATTTAGCACACGCAAAGTGATTTATCAAACCCGAAAGCAATTTTGCTCATAGAAACTGCATCTGTATTTAACACGTCTCCAAAGGAGGTGCAAATGGTTTGTATGTGTAATTGCGCACCACATGGCTGTGGTTAGGAGACATTGAAATGATGAAACGAGATGCAGAGAATGCATTTTTCACCCCGGTGAACATTTTTGGAATGGCGGAAGAAAACATAATTGAGACATGTGCCCCCACCCACACACACACACACACACACACACACACACACACACACGCACACACACACACACACACACACACTTTACAGAACTCTTTTCCACTTGATCTGAAGATAGTGATTAAAATACGTACCGACATGTGACAAAATTATATGTGCCTGAGAGTCAATCTAACAACCTCTATGTCCCCCCACCTCTAAAATGAAAAATAAATGAATGCAATACTTTCTGTGACAAAACTCCTCTAACGTTACATTTCCATGCATCTGGATCATTTCAGTGCACTGCTACCATTAGTGCTGGTGTATCCCAGAGCAGTTTTTACAGCATATTGTCTCTTGTAGCGCACGCAAAATCCTCATTTAAATAGGGAGGTCTCCAAGACTGTTGCACCTGCTGTAATTTGCGCAAGCAATCTTTGTAAATCACCCACAAACCATGGTCACACCTCACACGCAAAATTCTAGATTGCCAACGCAAATTAGTACAAGCAAATTGGGATCTTAGTAGATCCAGCCCTATATACACTAAATACTATGTACGATACTTATATTAATGCTTAATATGGGAATGAGTACATTTCACAGCACATTTCACCTCCTAAACCTTCTTTACTGGTTGGGGTCATGTAACTTGGTAACTAGCTGATCTCACTACTGTTACATGTTTGTAAGTGTTACATACATGCGTAACACTTACCACAGGCTGCCAATCTCTGCTCTTGCTGTCTATTTCTTGTCATCAAAACTTTATTGCATTGTGGAATATTCATGCTGGGGAAGTGTTCAGAGCTTGCATACTGTTATATTTACCCACAAATACAATGCAATTAGTTTTGGGTTTCATACTCAGCTTTGAGACATACTTCAGCTGCAGCCAAAATGTGTCCCAATGTATTTATTATATATATATGGATACAATTATATAATGCAACACCTTGTTGTTCTGGGTTTTTCTTTATTTATATAAATATTTATATGAATACCAAATTATTTTTTTTTCTCTTTATATTTTTCATTTTTCACTCGTTGTTTTTTCTACCTGTCTTTTTTCTGTCTTTTCTTGTTGTATGTTGATACTGTTAACTGTAAAATTTCCCACATGGAGGAATACATAAAGTCTTATCTTATCTTATCTTATCTTATCTTATCTTACTATTTTAGTGGAGATCACAATTGGTCTGAATGTGGCCCCTTAACTAAAACAAATTTGACACATTTGATTCTTAATAACTTTAGTATAATTTTTGCACTTTTCATACTGTAGGCAAGATTGAAACCTTTGGCAGGCCAGTTTTGGCCCGTGGGCCCCATGTTTGACACCCCTGCTATAGTGTGTCTGTGGACAGATCTGTCCATCCCCACATCCACAGGCTGGTGTGGATCAGTGCCTTTTACCGCTGTAACATCCCATATATCACTGGAAAGCACAAAGGTTTTCTCCCATCGGGAACTTTTCCAATTGCACGAACAGTAACAGTGATGGACATCAAAACTGCGTTGGCGCCTATACATTTAAAGAGTTTTTCCTGTGAAAAACAATGAAAAACCGGACATTTTCTAATTCATAAAAAACGCCTGGATGCTCCGGACAGGACATTAAAAGAGGACATGTCCGGGCAAAAGACAATGTCTGGTCACCCTAGCCACTGCTTTGAAGCCAACTTACAGACACCCTACAGAATCCACCAGGAGCAAACACTTGGTGAGAGTAGCAAGGAAAAACTTCCTTTTAACACGCAGAAACCTAGAGCAGACCCCAGCTCTTGGAGGATGGTTGTCTGCCTTGACCAGTTGGACATGCACTGAGGGGTTAATTGGTTAATCTACATTGGCTGTATGTGTGAATGTTGGAGTCACTTGTACTTACATTTCAGCAAACTGACTTGTCAATAAGTGTATTTGTAGTTGAGAAGTGGTAAAGAAGCAGGGAGAAAGTGCAGTGATCAAAAAGTTTGTTATTCATACTTTTCTATGTTAGGATGAAGGGTTGTCCCTGTTATACAAAGAAATATATAGCAGAAGTAAGAGAAAGTTCTGGATATCCAAGTGAATGCTGATGTTCTACTATGCACAAAATGAGACACAGCCATGTGAAAGAATAAAGAGAGGAAGAGAAAGAGGAAAAGCAAGAGTTCAGTCTGTTCATCTCGACCTGACCTCTGACCTCTGCCCACTGTGTCTGACTGGCCCCACTGGTCACCGTGGTGATGATCGTAGGGGTCACAGTGGGTCACCATGAGGTAACTGTAGGATCTCAAAGAACACATTTCCTCACTGCCGCATACACTTTCCATTGTGTTGTTTAGTCTGTACCAGGTACTGACAGACATGCAGCAGCTTTTTCTGTTGTGCGTGTGTGGTCTATTTTCAGATGGCACAGACAGACACACTCCAGGCTGGAACCTCAGGGGTGAGAATGACCATATACACTGTCTCCCCATTTTTGTTGTTTTATTTATAAAGACCATCATTAAGAAAGAAAGTTGTTCTACAAATAAAACAATCACCGCCTCATGGTATTGAGCCCCAGAGAATGAGTAAAGTTGTAATTTACCTACCTATACAGATTAAATTTATTAATTCCCAGAAGACTTTCCATCTTAAGAAAAGAAAACAAAACAAATGAATTTAAAAAAAAAAAAAAAAAAATAGAACTGTTTAAGTTTAGTGTGCAGTCTATCTGTGAATGACTAAGGTTTCGTACAGGATTATCTGTAGCTTTCACTTCTGTATCTTAATGAGGTGAGTCATCCACTGCAGCTGCTTTTCTGGATAGAATGTTAGAATGTGGTTAAGAGGATGATCAAGACTGTCCAAGATATCCTCCACATTCCACCACAGTCCCCAGTGTGTCCAACTTCTCTCCAGACACTGAACTGGCTTTTCTTTTTTCTTTTTTTTTTCCAGTTTGTCTAGCTGTCTGAATCCCTTATTCATTCACATCACAGTCACATATTAATGGTATAAGCATCTGTATCCACGGCCTAACCATAACCCTGGACTGAAGACTGACGGAAATGTGGCTGCCAGTCCATGCCAATGGCCTTTCCAACCACCAAACATTCATTCACACTCATACACCAGTGAGAGTGACCAACACATGACAGCACAGAACAGCAGATTGTTGATGAACCAACAGGTAAAACATGCATGTGCAGCATCTTACTGCACAGGACCTGAGGGTCATGTCCAATCCCATTTACAATGACTGGCTTAAGAGGGGTTTAGACTTTCTGAAATCCACCATTTCTTTTGTCTCCAAGGTATTCAGTGGGACCAGTTTTTGTGCTTCCAGTTACAGAGAGCTCTAGTTAGACCCCTGTGCTCCCTTTCAGATCCATTCATGATACACACAACAGCAGTGACATTGGAGTATTTCTGGATGGCGCAGGAATTTGGCATTTGTACTTACAGTGGTGCAGTGTGAACAGGAAGGGAGCCAAAACAGTCCCCTGTGGAGCCCCAGTGCTGCACATTAATATCCCAGACACAAAAGTCATATGGTTGACAAATGTTGCCTTCCTGTCAGGTAGTCTGTGATACAGGAAACAGAGGAGAGATCCACGCCCATCCTTTGGGACTTATCCTTGAGTATGGAGAGGTGAATTGTTTGAATGTGCTTGAAAATCAATTCAATTCAATTCAGTTCAATTTATAGTCGTGTAGTTCCTGAACATCTTCAGCATGGGACCCATAAGATGAATATTGTGTCTCCTCCAGACCCAAATTTATAAAATGATATCATAAATTACAACAATTTTAAGTGATTCTTTCCAGTAACAAAACAAATGGCCTCATGCAAGAAACTATATACAACCAAATTTTATTTTATTTTTGTTTGTTTCCTACATATTCTATTATGTTTGTCCTTAGATTCGTGGGATTCTCCAATGTAGTCTTATTTTTGCTTTTATGCTAGGTAAGGGGTCAAATGTTTTTTTACCAAGAAAAAATAAAAACATCAAAACCCAAGAAGTATTTGTTCAATCCAGAGAAACACACATTACAATCTAATTCAATTTACATTTTGGTGAAAATGAATTTATATGATTAATTATTAAATTTGTGGTTGAAAAATATCTTATTCATTAATTGAACCCAAATTAGACTAGGCTATAAAACCCCCTGGGATTATTTGTTTGGTTCAGCAGGTGAACACTGGCATAAATGCTGCTGTTTATTTGCGTGGGCAAACCAGGCCTTATGCAGAAAACATGTTTTTAGAGACTATATGGATCTGTTCACTAAGACAGATGAATGGCTGCTGAGCTGGTTTAGACCACCCTCTTTTCAATTTTACCATCTATATGTCCCTTATTACCCGTATATATCCTTATATATTGTACATATTTCTTATCTGTAGTATAGTTAGCGTTTATATATTTTAGTAGTGTTTAGAGTATTTGTATATTTAATATTTTATCTTTGTAGGTTTTTGTATATTGCCAATATTTTTCAGTATTTTGTGTGATATTTTTATAGTCTTTTGCACTCTAAGGGCGGGATCTATTAAAGGTTTGCGTGTATTAAAACATGTGCAAACTCATTGCACTCGCAAAAAATTGTACAAACTGATTTACTAACAGTGCGCAATAAGGGTTGTGTCTTTCAAAGGTTCAAAATAGCGCGTCTGCATCCAGTTAGTACATTTGCCACAACAAATATGCAATATTCATTAATGTAAACTGCCTGTCATGTAAGTTGTGCTTATGCTGGGAGAAGAACATGTAAATATATTAATTTAGCACACGCAAAGTGATTTATCAAATTCGAAAGCAATTTTGCTCATAGAACTGCGTCTATATTTAACATGTCTCAGAAGGAGGTGCAAATGGTATGGATGCGTAATTGCACACACATGGCTGTGGTTAGGAGACATCGAAATGCTGAAATGAGATGCAGAGAACACATTTTTCACCCTTGTGTAAACATTTTTGGAGTGACAGAAGAAAAAATAATTGAGACATATGCAACCCCCCCCCCACACACACACACACACACACACACACGCTTTATGGGACTCTTTTCCACTCCTGATGATTGTGATTAAAAATATGCAGCAACATTCGGGTACAATGTGACAAAATTGTGCGTGTGACAGTCCTTCAATCAACAACCCCCCCTCCGCATGCACACACACATACACACACACACACACACACCTTTAAAATGAAAAATAAATGAATGAATGAGTCATGCCATACCTTCTATGACAAAACTCCTCCAACATTACATTTCTGTGCATCTGGATCCTTTAGCGCACTGTTCCCATTAATGCTGGCGTATCCCTGTGCAGTTTTTACAGCATATTGTCTCTTGTAGCGCACGCAAAATCCTCATTTAAATAGGGAGGTCTCCAAGACTTTGCACCTGCTGTAATTTGCGCAAGCAATCTTTGTAAATCACCCACAAACCGTGGTCACACCCCACACACAAAATTCTAGATTCCGCAAGCAAATGACTACACGCAAATTGGGATCTTTGAAGATCTGGCCCTAAGTGTTTGCTGCTAAACAGAAAAAGACCTGCTAAACGGATTTTCATTGTTCCTGTAACAATGACAATAAAGTCTATTCTATTCTATTCTATTCTATTACCATGAGCTGTTCTGAGTGTTCAGTACATATCATTTCCATACACAGGCAACAGGCAAGTAGGAATCAAGAATGCCTTTGTTGCCATAGCTGGACTTCCAAATATCATTGGTGCTATGGAGTGCACGCACATACAATGGGGGAAATAAAGTAACACGTCAATATTTTGTCCAGTAAATGTATTTCCAATGAGCCCATTCAAGTGAAATTTTCACCACACTTTGGTATTAAAAATGTAAACATTGAAGTCTATATGTAAATAAAGTTATGTGCAATAAATTGGAATGAAACACAAAAGTATACAACACACAAACTGAAATTAATTTAATACTTAGTCGAGAAGCCTTTGTTTATAATGACAGGCACTTTCTTTATGAAGAAATTTATCACCAGTATTAGATGTGATTAGGTGTGATTTTGGCCCATTCCTCTACACAGATTGTCTTAAATTTTGAAGATTGTGAGGGGCACTCTTGTGAATCTGGATCTTCAGACGCTTCCACAAATGTTCAATTTGGTTGAAGTCAGATGATTGACTGGGCCATTCCAACAAGTTCACTTTCTTTCTCTGAAACCAGTTGCGAGTTTCCTTTGCTCTAAGCTTTGGATTGTTACCTCCTGGTGGATGACAGCAGCCTCATCTCAAGAATCTCTCTGTACATGGCTCCATTCACCGTTCCTTCAATGATATGAAGTCTGCCAGCACCACGAAAGAAGAAACAGCCCCACACCATGATACTTCCACCTCCAAACTTCACAGTTGATATAGTGATATTAGGGTGATGTGCAGTGCCATTCTCCTCCAAACATGGTGTGTTGTGTGACACACCATGACACACCAAGTTCAATTTTGGTCTCATCTGACCAGAGCACATGCTCACAGTAGTTCACTGGCTTGTCCAGATGTTGTTTATCAAACTGTAAACAAGTATGTTTTTCAGTAATGGAGTCTTGCGAGCTGAGTGTGCTCAGAGGTCATGGTGGTGGAGTGCATTGCCAGTTGTCCTTCCATCACAGTTGTACCTACTGCCTCCAAGTCTTTCTAGAGGTCTTTCCTAGTGGTTCTTGGCTATGTGGCTACTCTTCTAGTTATCCTTCAGACTCCCTGATCAGAGATCTTGCAAGGAGCTCCTAAACATGGCCAGTTGGTGGTGAAGTGATGTTGCTTCCACTTATGGATAATGCCCCCAATGGAGCTTAACTAGAAGATTCAGAAGTTGTGAAAATATGTATGTAGCCAATTCCATCATGTTTTACAACAATCTAGCTGCAAAGATCTTGGGAGAGTTCTTTGCTTTTTACCCATTATTGGATGTTTCTTCTGTGGCACCTTGGTAACAAAAAAAAAAAAAAAAAACCCTTTTATTGCCCATCAATATTTTTTAACCCAGCTGACATTAATTAGCACAGATTGGAGGCAGAGTTGCCTCCTAATTAGTTACAGTTTTCGTCTGGTTCCTTGCCTTTCCTTGCTGTGTTGTACTGCTTTTTCTCAGTGTATTCCATTCTTTTTTTCCTGTTTCATTCCATTTTATTGCACATAACTTTATTTACATGTGGACTTTAATGTTTAGATATTTTGTGTGTATTTTTTAAGTTAATACCAAAATCTCATGAAACTTTCTCTTGAATAGGCTAATTGGAAATACATTTACCGGACAAAATGTTGATGTGTTCATTACGTTTTTTGTTGCTGCTAGCGAGGTTGGACCCAGGTGCACACAACAGACAGAGTAATTACGTTGGAGCAGATTTATTGTGTAAGTGACAGATGATTACAGAGGACTGGACTGAAAGGGTGGAAGAGTCAATGGTCCAAACAGAGAAGGCAAGAAACAGGGCAGGCAGGAACTCTGGAGCACAAAGATAGCAGGGTTAGTGTCAGGTAAAAAAAAAAAAAAAGTAGACATCAAAAATTCGAAGTTGTGGTTTCAATGGAAGAGGACCTTCAGTTGTGTGCCACTGAGGCTGAACAGTGATCTGGCAATGAGTGGATAGTGAACCAGGATTGATATACTGTGGAGCTTGATGAGTAGATTAGGAGCAGCTGAGGCAGTCTGAGCAGGTGAAGGGAATGGATCATCAGTAGTGGTGGGTGGATTGATCCAAATATTGATAGTATTGACACCAAGTTGGTATCGGTATCAGATTGATACTACCATAATGAGAGCGATACTTTAGTTTCAGTTTTTCTCTTGTACGCATTGCTGCGGTTTCATCAAAGAGGCGACAGCCACATTGCCGGACTCGCCGCTTCTGTCTTAGTGCGGAGCAGGTACACTTTGCTTCTCCTCCCCCCTCTTGTGTTTCAATGTTGTGCCATCATGTGACTCAGCAGTGCAAAGCAAACAAGCAAGTCGCTGGTTCAGGTGCGCCAGCCCACCAGCACATGCACAATGCATGCACAGACTGAGACACAGAGCAGAAGAATGGCAGGGAAGAGGAGCACCATGTGGTTATATTTTCAGGCCGAAAATGAGTCAACAGTAAGCTGAATAATTTGTAAAAAGGCTATTAAGTACAGATATTTTTTATTTAATTTTTGTATTGCAGTTTCTGAACACTACTTGAAAAAATTACTTGTTTTGATTTGTTTTCTAGTGATCATTTTGTGCACTTTGTTAATTTAAGAAAAAAATTCCAGACATTACAATGTATGGGGAAAATTGTTTTGTTACTCTTCTATTTTTTCTGAAAAAAACTTATTTTGATAATAAAGTATTTTCTATTTACTTATAAACTTTACCCTAATTCTGTCCTAGGTTTTAACTATTGAATTATAAAAAAGGAAACATCACAAAACACTTAAAGGTCATGAAAATTTATTGATATTTAGCAATTCAATTATGCCTCCACCTTAATTAATGAAATGTATCTGTACCGATATTAGCGATACTGGCCCTGTATTTACTCGGTATCAGATTGATACCAAAATACGCAGTTTTGGACACCGCTGATCATCAGGAGAGCAGTGAGTGTAGCTGAAGAGGTCCAGGACAGGGCTGGAGCAATGACACTTTTTACCCCTGGATCAAAGCCTCTTCTCCTGAATAATTCCCATTCCTCAACTATAAGCTGTACCATTTTATTAATGGTTAAAAAATATTGGATGGAAACTGCCAGATTTTGAATGTTATGGACCATTGGCCAGGAGGAGCACAACAATGAGGTACCTGGTTCAGGCAGGAGGTGATGTGATTGATGGCTCATCGGTGAGTCACTTATAATTCTGTAAACAACAATCAGCTATAACTTTTATGAAACTAACTTAATGCAACCCGATGAAATAAATTGCCTAAACTGATGGTCTCTGTTAAACACTGTTAATGGCAGGAAATTAGCAACTGAGCTATATGCAATAACCAAATCTTTATACACACATAATGTACATTGTAATTTACCTTGCTGTGTCTCAGCTGAAGCTAAACTCCATATTTGTTAGCCCTGTGTCTTCTTATTTCACCTTTCTCTCCGCATTTGTTGATGTTTAACTTCTCTCTCCCACTACCTATTCAGTCCATTTGTACTGTTTTTTACAACTCTTGTCACTGTACGTTAACTATGTGCATAAGGACTTTTTCAAAACAAAATATCTGACCTTTGTAGGAAACAACAAATTAACAGATCAAAATAAAACACATGAAGACCTTTGTAATACAGAGCACTGGGGGTCATTTGCACAACCTAACACAGGTGACTGAGGCTAAGACCACATCCCATGGATGAGGACACCCATGGCAAACCCAGAGACAAGGCCAAACAACCACCAACACGAATGTACCCACTCCCTGGTAGGCGTACAATTACCGTTCTGAACGCCAGGTGGATGGGCCCTGATTCTGCTGGTAGAAAGCTCCTAAACACCCTGATGAAGGTGTGCTTGATGACCATGACCTGCTGCATATCATCTGGCAGCAGTAAATAGCTTATGAGGTAAGTTATCATTTGGTTTTATATGCATGTAAAGCAGTTTGAGACAATAAACAAGGATATAGGTTTTGAATAAAGTTCAACTTGAAATGTTAGTGAACAATAAATTAAGAGGAATTTCTCACAAGGCAGTCACAGTATCATGTTTTATTATTTAAACAAGCTTTTGAGCATTTTGTTTATCCCTTCAAGGTTTTATTTCCATTTTCTCACAAAGAAGTCAGTCTAATTAAAGTTGTAACATGGAGAGAATTTTTTCTTGCCTACATCAGACATATCACACTTGGACACATTTGTTTCAGAAATAATAAAAACTTCTTTTTTTTAATGCCTGACTGAATTTTTACATCTCATTACATCTTTGATGACTGCATTTCACAGGGCTTGTGTCAACATTTACAAAAGTATGTCTGTGTAAGTTCTCATTTGCCCAGGTCAGTGTTCTTCATAGAAGTTGTTCTAGGTTCAACTGTATTTGTTTAATACAAAACAAGTCCAGTTGAACCTAGAAAAACGACCAAGATTGAAAAAAATAATTCTCATATTATTGCTATGTAGGGTATTTTACTGTACCAGTACCATTCTGAGATCTGACCCTCAGCATGGGAAAGGCTGATATAGCCCAATATCACAAGTAAGAGATTCACCTTACATGGCTTTACAATCTGTACAATATAAAACACCTTCTGTCCTTTGGGTGAGACAACAGTTGGTTCATTTTCCATGCACTTTAGGTTGACAATAGCTGAATTAAGTATCTGTTCTGAATCATCCAAAATGAGAATTGCCACAGTTTAGCGTTAACTGTGGCTCAACTACTGGCAAACTTAGATATATCCTCATATGTATAATATAATATAATATAATATAATATAATATATCTTATCTTATCTTATCTTATCTTATCTTATCTTATCTTATGCCATTTCAGTATCAAACCCATTTTTTATTCAGAACTATGTCCAATGATGAATTTTAAGAGAGAATATTACTTCAGCTTTTATCACTTTGTTACTTTCTTTGACTGTAAAAGTTGTTTCTTAGCAGTTCTCATTCCATCTCGTTACTCTCTGGTCATAGATGGAACAAAGAATGTAATCCTCACATAACCACCAGACTCATCCAGATGAGAATGGGTTCAAAAAGGTTCATGCTCTCAAATGAATAGTATTAATGAGTTTGAAATTAATTTGTATTAAAAACCTAATCTGCATTACCAAAGATGATAACACCATACTGTCAGTTATTGTGAACTGTACCTGCTAATATGAGTATATTGCTTCAATGGTACCAGCTGTAGGAGCTGTAACAATTACACAACACTATTACACCCATAAACATCAATTAGTGGTGTGAAGCGCCAACAGGGAGCCTCCTGCTGACACACACACTCTAGGTTATTACTAGCCAAAGCACATTCCCTGGTTCAGAATGACAGGACAGGGGGGCTAATTGGATTTAATGGACGATGCTTTCACGCACACACTCAGAGTGCCGCACACATACTCTGATGGATGGCAGTGTGTAAATATTGGCAGAAACAAACTACTGAGCTAACTCCATCAATACACCCTGATTCCGCGAGTACGAGTGTGTGAGGAGGAAATAAAATGAAAGATGCAGACCATGAATATCTACAGCTGCATCATTGTTTCTGCCATTTTAACAATTTTGGTATGTGTGCCCATGCATAATGACAAAAAGCAAATGAAAGAAATAAATACAATGAAGCAGAGGTGGCTAACATACTTTCATTGTTATGGCATGTGTAATTATATTACCGTGTGTGTGTGTGTGTGTGTGTGTGTGTGTGTGTGTGTGTGTGTGTGTGTGTAAAAGGACTGAAATGTGAGCAATTCACATTATACAGCAAATATTAGAAAACAGTAAAACAAACTTACAAATAACTCGAAAACACAGCATGAGAGTATTTATTGTGTTCTATAAAATGTAATACAGTTGCAGTCGATGATGAAGTTACATGAAGTTTGTTTAGTAGTAAACAGTTATAATAATACTGTATAGGAAGCTGTAAAGTGGAATTGAAAAATAATTAGAAAGTGAAACCACTACACATATACACACAAACACACAGAGTCGGCTGTAAATTACACAGTCCTCTGCACAGATGGTGTATGAGTGTGTGTGTGTGTGTGTGTGTGTGTGTGTGTGTGTCTGTGTGTGTGTTTGTGCGTGTTACTGATTTACAGCCACTGACATGTCAGGATGAGGAGGAAATTGAAGCCTAAGACCAGAAACCATCAATCCACAAACACACACATACACATGTACACACACACGCACACACACACGCACACACACACACACACACATATACATATACGTGAACACACACATGCAGCAGCTGTTGCTCTAATTAGCTCTGCCATGCTGAACACACTCATCAACATTACCTCGCTCTGTCTGCTAATTCAAAGATCAATTTAATTTTATAGATTTTTTATTGGAATTATAATTCAACCAACGTCCCGCCTCTCTGCCCCTGATTGACAGATTTAACCACCTGTTAGTGGATTTGCAAATTTCCATACGGGCAATTATTGTGATTTGTAAGTTATTTGTGAGGTGAGACTGTTAGTATTTCATCAAATTTTACATTTCCTATGTCAAATTTGGAAAGTTGGTTTTCATAAAGTTTGGAATTTATAGTTCATCACATTTTCTTTCTTTTCTCAAAGAAACACTACAGGATCCAGGTAAAGGATCTGATTTTATGACTATTCAAGATTTAACAAATTACCCTTTGGAAGAAACTAACCACATACAATCAATTCATTTCACTAGGTCTGTTTTAGAGCTGCAATTACGTTCTTCAATTCAATTAAACGATTATTTGAATATGTGAAAAAAATACTAAAAATGTGAAAAAGACATGACTGAAAATAACCAACACTTGTCCTTTATTCCAGAACCAGCTGAAACCACAAAAAGTATAAAGTAAAGGATACATATACATATATATATATATATATATATATATATATATATATTATATACATACATAGAGAGAGAGAGAGAGAGAGAGAGAGAGAGAGAGAGAGAGAAATGACAACAATAACAGTATAAAAATATATATAAAAATCTTAATTGAATATTTTTTTTAAATTGATTTGAGATGATTAAGTGGTTAATCATTGTCAAGTTTTTTAGTGAAAAAAAAAAAAACTCCATTTGAAATGTGCTTTTTTTTTTACTTGAAATTGTAAAGCAAAATGGTAAAGCAGAATTAGTCAATAGTTGTGTCTATTGTGGACTGTCACTGATCTACCCATCCATTTTCTGAACTGTTTAGTCCTTGTGCTGGAGCCATCCCGACCACGTGGGTTCACCCTGGACCTCATCACCAGTCATCACAGGACATGTGGACTATCAGCTATGAATACCAGCCTAGGTAGGATGTTTTTTGTATTGTATTGTGGGCCAGCTTTAAATATTCCATTAAATGAATATCTGGTTAAAATTTGCAACACATTAGATGGAAACCCACCAACAGTTTAATACTTCTGGCCCTGCAACCAGCTGCAATGGCATTAAATGGAACTATGACAATTTCCAAAAATTAATATGAATTTGGTACAGTGTCAGGGAGCTCATTTCACCACTAACACATCACATTCTGGTGCCAATTTTCAGGCTCCAAGATCCAGAAAAAAATTAATGCAAGTCATTAGATGTTGGAAATTGATGACATGGAGGTGTTTCATTAAACAGCAAAAACCTCAGGAGGAGGTGATGGAGGGGGTCATGATGAACCACTAAACTGTGTGAACATGGTATTTCTAGCCTTTGTCTTTTCGTCTAAACCTTGATAATATCAGTGTCTAGATGTCTTTCTCACTACTTAACACGTAAAAAAAAAAAAAACAAATGCTCTAGATTTGATTTTTTGTTTGTTTTAAACATGACCATATGAACCTTAGCCTGATGCAGAGATTGTTGTGTCATTTGGTGAGTTGTATCTGTTGACTGTGTCTACCTAATAAAAACAAACAAGGACATACAATGTCCTTTTCATTAAAAATAAATAAATAAATAAAAAATTAAAGCTGTAAGCAACACTGTGTGGGACCTCGTTCAATGTTGCTCACCATCAACACCTCAGCTCCACTCACACCTCTCCGTTCCAGCTCTAGCCCCCACCCCTAATGACTTACAAATAGTTGAGCGTTTGGACATAAAAATGAAGAAAAGTTATTCATACTTAATATTTAGCATTTTTAAATAACGCTTTTATTTTGAATAACCCTACAGTGGGTACTCTGTACAAAATGTCACATATCCTTAATCAGCCAATCAGCTGTAAGCATTCAGTTCCATCTGTGTCTGTGAGTTTGTAACATGGCTCCTTATGGAGCAGATGTGTGTCTGTGTTCAATTCAGTGAGAAGCCACCTCTCAAACAATCTGCCATTAATCCATAACCGTACATCCTACCTCTAAAAGTCTTCCACGGGAGGCTTGTGGAGAGTCTTGTGAACATATTGGTGTATAATATGTGGGAAAAAAAAACTGGCAGAACTGAACAAGCAGTGATTGAGGAAAGTGGAGTTAGTCGAACATGTTGACAGACAGTTAACATGGCAGTGAATGAGAGGAAAATCGGCACTCTCTGCACTTGGAGGCCCACAGATAAAAAAAGAAAAGTTTTAAGATTAAAAGGTGGATAGTATTTGAAAGTAAACATGTTGCTACATTTGATGTGTAAGTTGTTGTTTGAGTCCCAGAAATGTGACAGTTTTGATGAGTTGTTTCTAGAACATAAAACTTAAGCCTCCCCACTCTAATGCTGCGTTTCCACAATGTGGAACCAGCTCGACTCGGCTCCGCTCCGCTCCGCTCGACTCTGTATTCCTGGAGACCGTTTCCATTACAAGATACTACCCACTTTACAGTACCTGGATGCGGCATGTTACTTCCGTGTCGTCTGCTCAGAGAGTCGCTGATAAACTCGCTCGTTGCGTGTTGTCTCGTCTGAATTTTTACGTCGGCCACCAAAGACTAAATCTCCTCGACTGACCATGGTGTAGTTTTGGGCTGTTATCGTGTGGATTAATGTATCACTATATTTACTGTCCACGTCCGCATCTGTTTTCTGTAAAACAGCAGGTCACAGAGACGACCTCTCTGACCAATCAGTGGTTTGCAGTGTTTACACGTCACGTTTTAGTATCTGGTCCCAGTCCTGGAACCTTGGCGGAGGTGATACCAAAAAAGTAGTACCGGGGTACCAGATTCCAGGTCCTTTTTCCATAATGGAAACGCAAAAAGGCCGAGCTGAGTCGAGTCGATGTCGAGCCGATACCATGTAGTAGGAAATGGGGCATGAAGTTAGAGTGAGAGTATTTCAGCCAATCAGCTCTCAGCATTCTGTTCCCTGTGTGTGCATGCGTAACATGGCTCCGTATGGAGCAGACATGTGCCTATGTGAATTCAGTGAGAAAACACTTTTCAAACAAACTGTGATTAATCCATAACCATACATCGTATCTCAAAAAAGTTTTGCACGAGAGACTTGTGGTGAGTCTTGTGAACGTATTGATATATAATATATGGCAAAAAAGTCTTAAATGAAAAATTAGTTTCAGACTTCGCAAGTTTCCAGGCTTGTAAAACAAAACTAAGGCAGTTATTACAGAGTTGTGATAAATAGTTTTTGACAGGGGTTTATTCTATCCTTTGGTGCTATTTAGAAGCCTGTATGACAGAAGGTCTCAGAGAAGATAGTTTTAGAAATTTTACTTTGAAAAGCAAATTGTGGACTTCCTGTTGGAGTTAGCTCATGGGTGTCAGCATATCAATTGTAGTTCTTTATCAGACAAAAACTTTGGCCTTGGTTTCATGTCTGTACAACATTCGTACTGGCCACTAGGTACATTTCTGTTTTGTTTTTTTTTTTATGTACATGGTGCCATACATTTTGGCACCTATGGAGTTAATTTTTGAGGTGATGTGTGCAAATTTGGTTATTGAGAACTTTCTAGTAAAGCCTTGCCATGAAATGATTGTTGCTGTGTTGACTCCTCCATAACACTGGCAGGAATTTTTGGTGTTAAAGCTGCGGGAGACTTTCATGACCAATTTTTTATCAAATCTGTAAAACCCCAGACATAGCCTTAGCATCACGAATCTGTAAGTCTTTCTGTGATTACTCACCTGAATCTCTTCCCTCACAGTGAGCATTTTCAAAGTGCCATCCACCATGAACAAACCATGTTTTTACAAACGGAGGTAACTCGGGCATCTTTGGAATTTTGTCGCGATGTGCACTGTGGGAAATGGAGGTTCGCGCAGCTGCCTGGCAGTGGCAGTGCAACCATATGATATTATGTGGATGAAACAAACACGACGCGGAAATGGCTGGAACTCCGCTTCCCTCTATGCATATTCCTCCAGCCGTTTCCGCATGTCAGCCATTTCCACATCGTGTTTGTTGCTTTTTCATCCTCGGGC
The DNA here is from genome assembly GCF_902148855.1 of Sphaeramia orbicularis. Taxonomy (NCBI): domain Eukaryota; kingdom Metazoa; phylum Chordata; class Actinopteri; order Kurtiformes; family Apogonidae; genus Sphaeramia; species Sphaeramia orbicularis. The sequence goes on from NC_043964.1 coordinate 47,860,153, forward strand.
CAGGCGGCTGCGCGAACCTTCGCTTCCCACAATACAGGCCGCGACAAAATTCCGAAGATGCCCGAGTTACCTCCCGGCTCTGTTTGTAAACACATGGTTTGTTTATGGTGGATGACACTTCATAATTGTTCACTGTGATGCAAGAGATTCAGGTCAGTAATCACAGAAAGACTTACAGATTTGTGATGCTTAAGCTATGATTGAGGGTTTTACAGATCTGATGGAAAAACTGGTCACGAAGTTTAAGGATTATAGACAATTTTCCAGGCATTAAGATCAGGGCTCCAAAGTCTGTTTTCTAACCCTGGGAAAGTCATGAAATAACTATGCTTGTTTACAGTTAGGTTAAAATTAAGCTAATTAATTTTTTTCAGGGGTAACATGGTTGTAGAGTGGGTATTACAGTCACCTTATATAGAAGGTCCTAGATCTGAGCTCAGAGCTTTCTCATCCCATTGTGATACAAGGCGTTTTTCTTCCTGGAGTTCAGGTCAAAGTGGTGGAAACAAACAGCTCTGCATTAATTTCACACAAAATACAGAAAGCAACAAAAGAAAGACACTAAAAGGAGGACAAAAGAGAGGTCTGTCTGTCTGAATTCTGCTTATATACTGTTAAACTCCCTCGAATTATAACTACATTTAATGGAAATTACTCCAGGCTATGCTGTATTTAGCGCAAGTTAACGTTTTTATATTCTACATGATTTTAGTTTTCATACACTCATGCATGTGGTAGATTGTCCAACATGTTCAGTGATGATCTGAAATAGAAATCACCATTGTGCATGTTTTATTTGGTTTTAGGTCTTATTTTTCATATTATGGTGTTTGTGTTGCCATGTTTTGATAGTAGATGTATAATAGTACCCAATAAGGCATAGGAGTATTTTACACATTTCTTATTAACAGCAGTTTTTATTATTGTTTATGTGTGCTTATGAATGATTCATATAATTGGAAGTCTAATCTTTTGTCTTGTGAGTAAGATGGCACAATCTGTCCAGGAGATAACCATGTCTTAATAGGCTTTTGGATCATTCTGGGATGTTCACAACAGCAGTCAAATAAACTAATAAAAAAAAAAGAAAAAGAAAGAAAGAAAACGTTTAGTCACAACTATATATAATAATATTGCATTCAAGCTAATAGCCAGATTTTGCTTCCCTGTTCAACTTGGGACAGTACTTTGTTGCAGTGGATTGCTCTTTTAGCTCCATAAGGAAGCCTGTACATGTTTCACATACATAAAATTCTGTAGAGTCCAATTAGGGTTATGTACTTGCTCACCTTCTGCATATAACACAGACAGGTCTCAGGAGCTCATATATTTAAGAGGATTTTGGACTAAAACTGCTGCATCCAAAAGAAAGAAAGGTTACCCAGAGCTGGAGGAAATCAAAAGGTTAGTGACATTGTTTGGTCCAGTTCTATTTTAACACTGGACTGAATAAGAAGCATACAGTGGAAGGATGAATGGACCACCTTGAAAACAACAATGTACTCACTCAATGTTTTTTTTTTCTCTAAATTATGTCATCTTTTATTGTATATATAAATTCTAACACTGTTCTTCAGGTCCCTGAGTCTTTTTCACTTCGGATGTGTTTCCTGGTTTCTATAAATTTCCTGCAGTATTTAAAAGATGATTTTTTTTTCAACATGTTACCTTTTGTCAATTTACAGTCGACGAAACAATGCTGAGACTAATGCTATTCAAGTGCAATGTTTTCAACTCCTCAGTGAGGAAAGTATCTGTTGTCTGTCCTAAAATTGCTAGAGTGGCTACTTGACTTTATCACCTAATTTGCATAACTGTAATGTTCAGTAATTTTAATGAATGATGTAAGAGGGAGAAATAACATTGTGGGACAGACAAAAAGTGAGTATAAAAACACCCCAAATGAACTATACTCCGTCAATTCCTTTTTTTTTTTAATGTCCCAATTTCAACCCCCCTTCTTTTTCCAGGCTTGGGGATCAGCTAAAGTGACCCAAAAGAGACACTCTGGAGGAGTTACTTAGGTTATTTATTAATTTGTTTGTTTTAGTTTTTAGATTTATTTTCTTCAGTTTGGTTTGGTTTTTAACCTTACGGTCCACTTAGGAGCCTACAATAAATCAAAACATGAACATTTTTAACCGTAACATTTTTAATTTTCAGTCTACATTAACAATCTAAATCGACCAAAAAGAGACAGTAAAGAAAATTGTCAATGTCAATGGGAGTGATTTATATTCAGTGCAGTGATTTGTTTTACACAAAGAACGATATGTGCTTTCACACCAGACTCTTCATAAGTTTCCAATGACACCTCAAAAACTTGATAGATTTGTCACTAATCGCTTTTTACCTCCGCCAAGGAGGTTATGTTTTTGCCGGCGTTGGTTTGTCTGTCTGTGTGCAAGATAACTCAGAAAGTTATTGACGGATTTGGATGAAAATTTCAGGAAATGTTGATACTGGCACAAGGAACAAATGATTAAATTTTGGTGCTGATCGGAGGGGCAGCCACAGGGGGGCCCACTGATCTGCCTTGGCGGAGGTCTGCGCTCATCGAGTGCTTCTAGTTTGATAAAGAGTCTCTAGAGGGGTCTGAATATTCACTAAATATACCAATAAAGTGTCTTGGTTGGAAAAATTTACTTTTATAATTAGTGTCATTTAGACAGGAAGTGTGTGTGAGTCACTTTTCGACAGTTGCTAAAAGTTTCCAAACAAATTTTAAAAGTAGCTAGATTTTTTGTTAGAAGCTTTTTGAAAAAAAAAAAAAAAAAAGTTGCCAGGGTTGTCTGAAAAGTTAAGTGCTTCTGTCATGTATTTCCTTTGAAACATCATTTACATTAGAAAAAGAATATGTATGTATATATCAGTGGCGATTTCTCACAGACTGCAAGGGAAGCCCGGCTTCCCCTAAAATTACGAAAATTAAATGGTTAAATATGTACGGTTGTGTTGACATTTCATTGACTACAAATGCGTCAGAACACGTTCATCTTAAAGATGACTTCGTTCAGAATCAGCTTTATCACAAACCAACGGACGCAATGTTGTTCACTTCTCATACATTCCCGTTGTGCTGTTTTCTCATTCGATCTCTGCTCAGTGCATTTGTCCATAGACTGCGGGCGTCTATGGGCTTCAATGGGACTGAGTGGAACAGTTTTTTTCATTGCGTCAAAACTGGACGGTAATTGGATAAATGCCACGATGTTGTCCCGCTCCCGGATGCCGGGCATCTCTGGGGGTGAATGGAGCTGTGGGCGGAGCTCGGCCGGGCTGGACGCCAGAATCCCACGTGCTGATTGGAGGATCGGTCGAAAGGCTGAATCCCGTTTGATTGACAGCTGTTTTCAGATCTACTCCTTCACTGACACAGTTCAGTTTAATACCGTTGCGCATTCTGCTGTGAAATCGAGAGAGAAACTACTACAAAATTACTCGTTCATTTCTTGCACTGTAAATAAAACACACTCATTGTACTTCCTTGTTTCAATTTAACATAATTTCAGCGTTTTCTTGTTAAATTCCATAATTTAATTATTTCTTGTTCAAGTTTTATATCGTTTTGTAGATAATTAAATCAATCAAACTGTCAGCTAGGGTCGGAGTGAAAGGAGCATCTCTTGTTCTAAAAGGCTGAGTCTTACACCCACAACACAATGGGCCCAAGGCAATCTAAGCAGCCCAGCTCTGATGGATATTGAGAGGACAGTGGTCCAGTCCCTGGGAAAGACGCCTACTTGGTACGATAAGGTCACTGAGCATTTTCTTAATTCTTTTTTTTTTTTTTTTTTTTTTTAATGTAAGCCGACAGTGAGCTTCCCCTGTCTGAAAGACGAGCAGCTGCCACTGATATGTATATACATATATATATATATATATATATATATATATATATATATATATATATATATATATATATATATGATTTTATTTAAGAAAAAGAAGATTTTTAACAGAAGTTTGACAATATCTTTAATAATATCAGATTTTTCCCCTGGACATTTTGCACCGATAAAAACAAATTTACTGTGTGAGGATTGATCCACTCACTGAATTTTATTCTCTGCATCCATTTATGGACAGCTATAAATACTTCAAGACATAGTACAGCAGAAGACAGAGTGGGTGTGGCTTTGAGAGATGAATGAATGAATGAATGAATGAATGAACGAATGAATGAATGAGTGAATGAATAAGAGTGGTATGGGTCAGAGCCAGTGAACCAGTGTGAGTGTGTGTGTGTGTGTGTGTGTGTGTGTGTGTGTGTGTGTGTGTGTGTGTGTGTGTGTGTGTGTGTGTGTGTGCGTATGTGCACGTATGTACGCGTAATGAGGTATGAGTGAGTGGATGAGGGAATGGAGCAGAGTTCTGTTTTTCTATTAGGAATGAGGATATACGTCATATTACGTGACATATCTGGAATGCTGCACCATTTTGAACTTACAAGCTATCAGTTGCTATGGGCAACAGCATAGTACAGACGTGCAAGAAAGAGACGTATAAATCAAGATTTAAGAAAAAAAAAATGGATAAGGCAGCAGTGAAAGCAAGTGGTCCCTATTGAGAGAAGCTCAATGTGACTGCAAAGCAAAGGTATTTGGAAAAGATCAGAAATATTAAGGATATAGACCCCTATGACCCCTATTGTGATTGATTTATCTGTAGAGCACTTTGATTGAAAGCACTTTACAAATAAATTATTATTATTATTATTATGAGCTACTGGTGTTCACTGGCGTCCGACTGGACTCTCTGCCACTCTGTACCTATACGCAGTTAGTTAATTACCTCATTTTCAGCATAAGTTACTACACAGTGCAAGAATTTAAAAGCCTCAAGTCCCTTCACGGCTATGAACAGTTTTGCTGTGGCTGGGTTCAGGGTTTGGCGATGAGCCCGATGACTGTGAAAACACTGTCTGCTGGCAAACGTAAGCTCAAGGATAATGCAATGTTTACGTGTTATAATTACGGGGATAGTAATGGTGAAATGCTATCAACATTCTTTCATAGTGAATAGACAGCATTTTTCATGTTTTTAACGTTTCCTTTCTTCATTCTTGTTCCATGTATCTGTGGAGTGACTGGGGTTCCATTCTAATTTAGTGATGGCCTGGTTAGTGTGTTGGTGGGTAAGTGTGTGGGAATTGTAAATGTATTGAACTGGTCGGAAACCCAAAATAAAGTATCTCTGGGTGTCTACCTTTGCTGTGTCAATCACAGGAGTAACTGGAACAGTTTTTTTTAACGCAGCAGTGTCTCCCAGGCATCTTCGGATGGATTTCACAGACAATTTACAAAAACAATGAACGCTCTGCTATGGGACTGTTGGTGCCTGTAAGTTCAAAATGGTGAAACAGGGCTGGGATGCTGGTCATTATGTCATCTCCTCAATCCTAATGCAGTCTTTTTTGCCTGTTGTTCAGCGTGGTTATGGCCAACAGCAACCATTCAGAGTTCTGTTAATAAAGTCACCAGTGCAGAATAACTTGGGTCATCCTTAACCCTATAATGCCAAACGTATCATATTTGATACAAGAGTTTTGAAGCCCTCTACATGCTCAATCTGATATTTTTTGCATTGAAAATCCTGATGTATACAATTAGATACATGCAATAGACAGATAATCCACCAAGGGGGAGGAATTAATTCATGCCTTTCCAGTGATACTACAAGATTGTCAGAAGACAGAACTTTGCCAGTTTTGAAAAGGAAATACCAATTTGCTAGACATGTTTGTATTATATTATGTTTTTGTTTGTTCAAAAATAATAACATGTGAGCATTGAGACTAAGTGTGTTAAATATGATACAAAATGGAAATTGATATTTGAAAAAAAAAGTGGGGTTGTTCCGAAGGACCAATAAAGGCTCGTATTTCAAAGAACTGGAATTTTCTGTCGATGATTTAATAGTTCAGGCTTTACAGGGTTAAACGTCCAGCCGGACTCATGGTACATGTGTAAATAGCCTATAATAATTCGTCATTCTAACCATAATGCAGAAAGATGAACGGAAACAGAAGGAGCGGAGGTGTTTGCACTCATCCGCTCACAAATAGTTGCAAATAGCGAGCTAACTATGATTTAGCAAATGCAATGAGCCCAGACACGGATTTTGCCTTTGCTAAACCTCCGCGTTCGCTGGCCCATCATTAGCTCGCTATTTGTGATGAAGGATGTGCCAATAGATGCATTCACTATTTAACCCAGAAACGAGCCTCAGACTAAGCCTTTCTGCTTCCAGTTTTCTTTAAATTCCTTCATAAACGTCTGGATTAGAAAACTTTATGGATCAGAAAAAAAGGCAAACTCCTTATAGTTACACATGTGTCTTGATGGATGAGGTTGCTGGAGTTAGTAGAGGACAGTCTTTATGCAAAGGTAAAAGTTATTCTTCCAAACTACAAGAGGCAACACATTTGTATTTCTAATAAGCTGGAAAAATAGCAGCGGATGAAAAAGAAAAACAACTCCAGGGTTCAGAAACCATTTTCAGGCAGCGGGGCTGTCTTTTTAGGTTCCTACTAAGCGTAGATAACAATGTTGGTCTGAACAAGTCCAAGCAGAGGAAAAGTGAGAGAAGGGGGGAAAAGAACGAGAGAGTTGAAAAGTTCAGCTCACTCCCCGCGGGCAATAAACGGCTGGTACTGACACATATTCTTTATCATATATCCATCTGCTCACTCTCTCCATTTTTGCTGCATTTCAGTGTTTGCAGCTTCACAATGGAATGCCACTCATTCACACACCTTTCTCTATGCCTTTAAGTTTTGCCTGTCTTTCTTTCTTCTTTCTTTCTTCTTTCTTCTTATTTTGCCCTCTGTTTCTTCCATCTGTGCAGCAGATTAGATGGAGCTGGATCCCATTAAACACACATCACCTTCACACTGCTGCATGTGTGTATGTGTTTTGTCATGTTCATACATACTGTATTCTTTATAGTACATAAATCGTGTGTGTGTGTGCGTGCGTGCTGCAGAGATTATGGCGTAGCAATCGGAGGCTGGTTCATCAGAGGGTCACACACACACACACATACACATACACATACATGCACGTATACACATACACACTGCAGAAGTAGATGGATGGCTGTCTGAGGCTCCCTGCTGCTTTGGTAGGGAAATATATGGAGGTGAGGTAACCATGGGAACACACATAGATACAAAAATACACACACACACACAAATGCTGCTTTTCATAACAAGTCTAATGATTCATTTTCAGTGGTTTAAGACTAAACACATACATATTTTCTCACTCTGCAATAAGTCGTTTTTTTTCTAGTAATACAGTCAACCTGTTTTTGTTTTTGTTTTTTTTGCTGTTGTTGACCTACTGTGCATCTCCAATATAATGTTAATACACTTGTCATGAGCTGGGGTTTGGATGTGCTGTTACACAGCAGACTTTTACATTAGATTATCATATACAAATAATTATATGTATTATAGATTATAATACAAAACAGAGTTAAATCACAAAGCACCTGGTTTTAATATGTATTTACAATGTAGTTCTAGAAATAAACACAGGCCACATGTGATTTTATGAAAAAATTCACAGCCTGCTGCATGACTTTTAGAATATTATGTGCTTTTCCAAATTGGTTTTCAACATCAGGTGTTCTAAACAAATATATCACAACAGGTTTTTGTCTTCATTCATTTAAATGCAGCTTATTTCTTTATTACTTTTCTAAAGCAAACACTGGCAAAACTGGCAAATGTCGACTTTTGTCAGTGAAACAATACTTATAACAATACTTAATGCTAAGCTTTGTCTATCTATCTATCTATCTATCTATCTATCTATCTATCTATCTATCTATCTATCTATCTATCTACACTGTAACAAATTACTGTAAAAAAATGGTAAATTTTATACGGTATCATGCTGTTATTTGTAAATACAGTATAATGCTGTAAATAATGAGGTCTTTAAGGAGGAAATTTTAAACAGTAAGCTACTGTAAAATTGTACAGTATTCTCCAGTATTTTCTTCAGTTCCTCCACTGGTGTCTGCCCAGAACTGGTCTGAACAAAGGCATCAAGTCCCACCAGCTCCTATAGAAAAAGATTCAATCTAACGAATGTTAACTATAGACTTGCTGCATCAAAGGTTAGTGGTTCTTCTACGAAACAGAAGGAAAAAATAAATTCAGAAAAAACGACTATTTTCACCCGGACTATACAGTAGTGCAACAGAGGCCACCTGATGCTTTCATCCTTCTCTACCAACACTGCCATCGCTCCATCCTGCTCCAGTTGTTCATTTATCAGGTAAATGTGATTTTATCAGTGGAACTGTCGCCATGCTGTGGCATTTTGGGTTCATTTAATATTAAATTGCCTCCATAAACTGTGTTCACACCAGATGCAACTTGCGTGGTGTAACAGGCGGTGTAATACTGCTTCATATTTGGGGGTGTTAGCCTTATGTAACAAACATGCAGCTAATTTAAGTTGAAGCATACTAGCTAGCTGCGAGGTGGACACAGTTAAACTAAACAGTGTGTCAATTTACGTGGTTTTCGCTGCCCCAGGGTTACATTTCTAAGACATTAAATCTGTAAAGTGGAATTTACTAACTTGGACATCCATATTAACTGATATAATTAACCACTGTTTTAATAAAAGTAAGTGACTAAGGCTAGTTTTTCCCTCTTTGTTGGGCAGTTTGGATAGGATGTGTAGCATTATTTAATGTCTGTATGCTTTATAGCTCTATAAACAGTGTCATTCATAATTGATCTCCCATTGTCCAAATGTCTTCCACTGCAGCTGATATTGAGCTCACCCTGACCCTCCAGCCAGTCCCAGACTAATACTGCTGGGTAAATGTCTGTATGTATCTGTTTATGTGTGTATGTGTGTCAGTCTGTGTCTGTCTGTCATTCAGTCTGCCCATAAGCTGTCGGTCTATATCCGTGTAATAAAATAATTGCTTTTGCCCTTCCATGACAGTGTCTCTCCATTGTAAGACAAGAATAGCCGTAAGTGGTAGCAGTATAACTTATGATACCAAAGTTAAATAAAGTACAAAAAAACATAGAATAATTGTATCACTCAGAATTTTGGGTTCATCGTAACCGATTTTCATACCTTACAGTGACTACATAGATTCTTGGTAAACAATATATCTGATACTGTTTTGGGACATTAACCTCAGTTCTTGTCTCCATCAGTTGCAGGTGATAAGGTCACATTTGGAAGTGGATGATGAGCATTGAAACCATGTTGTCTGTGAAGGCCTCCAACTAAGCTTCATCACAATGCTTGCAGCTGTTGCAGTGAATTTAATAAAAGCTCAATGTTATAAGGTCATCTCTTGTTTGAGCTTTTTCTAGCAATGTTCACGATTTTGTATTTTAAAATGTAATGTGAAATGTTAAAATCCTAGCTTTTTGCTGTGTTATACTGTAAATATTACATTAAATATGTTTTACAGTAATATATTGTTTCTTGGAATACGGTAGTTACTGTAAAATGCAGCAACTGTGGCTAACAGTATATTACTGTAAAAGGAACATTATTTACAGCCCAGTACTGTAATACTTTTTACAGTAAGAAACTGTAGTTGTAGATTACAGTAGAGAAACTGTAGAATAACAGTAGCATGCTGGCAACTCTAGCTGCCAGTATTTTCATTTCATGAGAAGATAAAAAAAATATTTCATTCCAACTTTATGGGAAACAGTTTATATTTATAACATTCAACAGCTTAGATTTAGGATTTGAGCTTTATGTGTATATATATGACTAAATAGATATTGTGAATATAGAAAAAAAATCTAAATTTTGATATTGTCCTTTTCTTGTTACAAAACAGGAACTGATTTTGCATATGTTTCTGTTTATTCACATTCACTTGTCCTCATTTGCTTGTAGAGGATATCAGGACTTAATAAATATATGCTGCTTGCCTTTACCTTTGAATACAGGATGCAATCCCCATACCATTGCATATTCCATGGAATGCTTGTGCATGTGCTTGTGTCACATCCAGAGTTGCCTTTATTATTCACCAAGATCTTGTATTGAAGATGGGAGAGTCAGATCAATGCATAAAGTCTTTCCCATCACATCACAAAGACTGTCAGTGTGGTTCAGATCTGAACTTGGTGGTGTCCAAGGCCTGTACTGTAGACACTAGGTATGATGGGTAATCACAACATCCACCTCTCTTCATTACTCTGGAACAAGGCCAATCTGGACTCATCCAACCACATGACCTTCATCCACTGAAATACAGTCCAATCCTTATGCTTTCTATCAAACTAATGGTTGTTTTATTAATGAGAAACTACTGCATCAGTTAAAATACGGAAACATCTTAATCACTTCTGTGATTATCCAATGAAGGAATCTGATTTGATGAGTTAATATGAGTTTAATTTTCCCAACTCCACAGCTTAGTAAATACACTCGAAACATCAAAGATCTTATGAACTCTCATAATCACTTGTGTTCATTTATTTATTTCAAAATCTATCAAATTGCAACTCAGTGTTTGGAACAAAAGAAAAAAAATGACGTGGAGTTCATGTATCAGTTTAATCTACTGCATACAATTATTCATCATCACATACAGAAAACATTAATTGATGAATCTTTCACCACATACATACATACATTTCCTGTCTTCCTCTTATCTTTTTTTTTTACATTGCCGTTTTCTCCCTTTCTCTTATCACAAAGCATTTTCTTGCCTCAACCAATCATTTTGTGTTTCACTGATGTGACGTAAGATGAGCACCCAATGGGGTGGCTTTGTGCTGAGTGGAGAAAAAAATACAGGAACAAAGGGAAGGATGAGATGATGAGATGAGGAAAAAAGAGTCAGAGGATTTAAAAAACACAGCGATAGATTGACATGAAGGGAGACAGAAATAGAAATGAGACGAGGCCATTATAAGAGTAGGATGAGATGAGAGGGGATGAAACAGAAAAAAAACACAACATCAGAGTGAAATGGCTTGGATGATAAGTAGTTTGATATTCAGTTCAAGCACTGAATTTGTAAATCTACCACTAAATTGGAGAAAACGTTTGTATGAGAACAGACCTAACTGACAAATATTAGAATACAACTGTAAGAATGTAATATCAAAACATTTAACATGCTTAATCTTTTATACAGGACTACAGCTTAGAAAGAAAATGGAGCCAAAAGCAAGGGGTACATGAACCTGTTGAGGGTTATTCAGAGGAAATTATAAATGAAATACAAAACGAGGCTTAAAGGCAGGTCGAAAAATCAGGAAGTCCAGAAAGCCCAGAGTTCCAGGGATAGACACACTATAAACAGAAGGGGAACAAACAGAAGGTGAGATGGAAAGGTATTTTTGTATTTTAGTTTTCCTCCTTCACATTTTCAATATTTATTTTTTTCGTATTGGGTTCTTCTCCCAGTTAATAGCTGAATATACCAAATCCATTTTACATCATACAAGTCATCAGCATGAAATATTACATTGATAATAAACAACATGTAGGGCTGCGTATGGTCCATTTTTTTATTGTCAAAATTCATGATTGTTATGTATTTGTTAAAAAAATAAATCATAAGTCATAGTTTTGTTTTTTAGTTTTGATAAATTGTTCACAAAAGTGTTAAAATGCCTGATCTGATCCCAAGAAGATGGCTTTCCATACATCAGTACACACCTGACATCGAATTACATCCACAAATGCCCATGTGACCAGATCTAACCTCCCCTTTGGATAAGCAAATAAACAGCTCATCTGTGGCATACACACCATTTCACTTCAGGCTGGATCTGAAGCAAATTTCACTGTGGAGCCTGAACCCAGTGAATGCTTTTAAGGTACAGTTTTGTCACCTGTGACAAAACTGTACCTGAGGTCAGATGAACTCAGATCATTTGGATCATTCTGATCAGATCCAGGTTGTACGAGTTACTTGAGACATTTGAACCAGAATTGTCCAATCACACCCAAAAGGACAAATCTGAATCAGAGGAACCACTACAGGGATTCAGTTTCTTACAGGACCCACTACATTGAGAGTCCTCTGATTCAGATGAATTCTTTCAGGTGTGATTGGACATTTCAGGCTCAAATGCAGTGGCAGCTGGTGAAATAATTTTTTTGGTAGGGCACAGTATGCAAGTCAGATTTCAGCTGCAATATAACCACATATCATCTGTAGGATGCTATTTCAAACAAGTGGTACCAGGCACAACAAACCCCGCTCCTCACACATATCGTAGCTTTTGGCATCAATCCAGCTGATGTCATCATGTCTATACATGTGCTGATGTCAGCATATCAATTGTCTCTATATATGTGCCAAGTTTGAAGTAAATTGAAATAAAATTGGTTTTTTTTATAGACATTTGCAATTTTGCCCATTATAAGTAAAGGGGAGAAGACAAAAGATTATAAAAATTCATTAAAAAAATGTAATTTTGACATACTTTTCCGAAAGTGTAACCACGTCTATTCTGGGTCACTGGCACACTATAAACCCAATTTGGTATGAATTCAATCAATACTTGTGCTGCTAGAATGTTAACAAACAAAGAAACAAACAAACCAAACCAAAAATAACACCCCTTGCTTTCCCTTCGGGAAATATATATTACAAATATTAATTTACCCACTGAGCTATCCAGCTGCTTGCAAACATCTCACTAGTATTACCTATTTGCAGATTGCATTTCTGAGGAAGGTCTTCATTCTTTTCGGGATGTGACGTTTACTCCTGTGGGTGGTACTTGGATGCAACTTTTTGAGGCTGAGGCCCTGAGGCTCTCCTATCTCTTGTATTGAGGGGATCTACTGTGCACATGCCATGTATAACAAGAGTCTATTATAGTAAATGGAGAGTTCTGGGGCACAGATTTTTGCACCCTGAACAGGAAATACGTCACTTGATTGCTCAATAAACGACTAAAAACATCTTTAAACAAGAAAAGCACTCGGAGAGCGCAGACCTCCGCCAAAGACAGATCTGCCCGCCCTCCCCCCCGATCACCACCAAAATGTAATCATTTCTTCTTTGTGCCAGTATCAACATTTTCTGAAAATTTCATGAAAATCCATCCATAACTTTTTGAGTTATCATGTTAACAAACAAACATGCACGCAAACACACACGTAAACACACAAACACGCGAACACACAAAGCAAAGTGATCACAATACCTCCTGGCGGAGGTAACTACACTTGAATGCAGATTATACGCGATACTCACGGGCTGTATCATCATAGCTCATTTATTTAAATATGAATGTTTTTGTTTAATTATTTTAGGTGGTTCCTATCATCTTCTTCTTCATGTGAGACAGGTGGGGCAGTGCCCTAGCACCCTTTATTGATGAGCGCCAGTGCTCAAATGTCTCAAGTGACTCATACAATCTAGATCTGATCAGTGATCCAGAATAATGCAGATCCTTAAAATGATCCCAGTTTCCCATTACTAGTCAACATTACTAGTCATGTTCAACTTGAAATGAAAGATTCTATCATGTTCTAAGCAAGGGATGATCTTGTTTATTTGCACATGAAGCAGGAAGCCAGATTCAAGCCTAATTGATCTCTCAAGACACATATGAGGAGGTATCTTAATACCAGGTGTAAATAGACCAGCTTACAACTGTGACTTGAGGTCACATATCTAAGGATGGATGTTAATATGAGTTAATGTGTTCTGTATATTATGTCTGTGTGGACTCAATAATCACACTGTGGTAGCTTCGTGAGTTAGCTTTACTCAACCCATCTGCATCCGCACTTTACATCACTCGCCGTGCATCCGGCTATCTCTTAAAGGCACAGGAACATTACTTAATGTAGCTGAACTTCATGAACCATAAACTATAAATTATAACTCTATATGTATATAACCATATCTCAGACATCACATTTTCTCTCCCCCCCACCCCTTAGAAGCAGAAACATAACATTAGTCCACATCCACCCAAAGTCACTCATCTCCCAGTAACATAATTTCCCTGCCATACAGGTGGGGCCCTCACTCTCTGAAGGCGTGCAGGTTGGTAAGCTGCAACTGGCGGTGGTGATGGGTGGCCTCCCACCTGACTTGCTCCTGGCCTGGGCTGCCGGTCAAAGGCTGCTGGTGGAGACAGTGAGGAAGTGGATATTGTGGGGGGTGCAACTCTGTAGAGGCGGTTTGAGTGCCATCGAGTCCCGTTCTCCAGTTGATAGGTGGCCGGGCCCAGCTGCTTGGTCACACGGAGGGGCTCGGACCAATATGACTGGAGTTTGTTCAGCCGGTGGGCATGTCTAATCCTGACCCAGTCCCCCATGGAGAATGAGGAGATCCGTACTCGGCGAGAGGCATCAAATCTCCTCTTCATGCAGTCCTGTGCACTTTGAACCTGAGCTCGGGCTTTCTGGAGCCCAGGGCTCTTATGTGCAGGGGCTGAAATGGCTCCCAAACAGTCAAGTGGTTGCTTTAGTTCCCACCCAATCATGAGCAGCGCAGGTGACACACCTGTAGTGGAGTGCTTAGATGCTCGGACATTCAGGAGAGTTTGGTTGAGTGCAGTGCTGAACATTTTCCCTTCCTCCAGACAAGCTCGGATTCCCTCTTTGAGAGTTTTGTTTAGTCTTTCCATACAGGTAGACGTGCCAGCGTTCACATGCCCACAGGCAGGCCAGAGCCTCCCTTTCCCCTACTGAGTACTTTTGCTCAGCTGAAGTGAGTGCCCGTGAGGCGAAAGCCACAGGGCGTTCCACCCCCTCTTGGATCTGGGAGAGCACAGCACCAAGTGCCACACCAGAGGCATCGCAGGTGACCAAGGTGGGTGCGGTCAGGCTGAAATGGGTCAGTGTGGGCGGGGACGTGAGCTGCTGTTTGATGATGCAGACAGCCTCGTGGCAGGCTGGGGTCCAGTCCCACACAGCATCTTTTCTGAGCAGCTGGCGCAGAGGAGCTGTTGAGTCTGAGAAATGTGGCAGGAACCGCAGATAGTATATGGCCATCCCCAGAAACGAAGCCAGCTGGGAGGGTGACTGCAGGTCTGGCAGGGACAGGATGGCTTCGGTGTGGGACATGACTGGAGCAATGCCCTCCTTGGAGAGCCTGAAACCCAGGAACTCAACCTCTGAGACACCACACGTGCACTTCTCAGTGTTCAGTGTGACCCCATGCTGTTTGAATCGTTGGAAGACCTGCTCCAGGCGAGTGTCATGAAGCTCAGTGGAGGGTGCGTGTACCACCATGTCATCAAGGTAAATAGAGACCCCTTCAATGCCGGCTAGAATGAGCGACATTATCTTCTGGAAACAGCTGGGGGCTGATGACAGTCCAAATGCCATACGTTTATACCTGAAAACCCCCACATGCGTGACAAAAGCTGTGAGGTCCATGCTGGCTGGTGCCAAAGGAACCTGCAGGTAGCCGTTTCGCAAGTCCATCTTACTGAAGACAGTAGAGCCATGAAAATGGCTAGTGAGCTCTTCGGTTGTGGGTAGGGGGTACTTATCAGGGATAATGGCTTTGTTCACATCTGTCAGGTCAACACAGAGACGCAAGTCCACCCCCTCTCCTCTTGGTTATCACTAGGTTGGACACCCACGGTGAGGCATCAATTGGTTCGATAACATCCTCCTCCACCAAGCGATGTAACTCCATCTCCACCACATCGCGGAGGGCCAAGGGAATGCGCCGCAGGGGCTGGATAATGGGGCGGACTGAAGGGTCCACAGTGGGATGGTGGACAAAACCGGACATACGGCCCAGCCCTTGAAACAGTTCTGGGTAGCGGTCGGGCCAGGAGGTGGAGACCTGCAGGACCTGCTCACCCTTAGCATCAGTCATAGTAAAGCCCAGAGCAAGGAACAAATCTAGGCCCATGATGTTTGCTCCTCTCTGTGTGATGTGGAATTCGGTGTTAGGGGCACTTTGGAGATCATATCTGACCAGGAGGCGGGCCACACCCAAAGTGGAGATAGGGGAATGTCCATAGCCTGACAGGGGCTCAGCTACCTTCTCCAGGGGCACATGACTGAATAGCCGGTCATATGTGTATTTGTTTAGTATTGAGACCCTTGCTGCAGTGTCAACGAGGAGTGAAATGGGCTTCCCGCCCACACTGCATATGCGATGCTTGAATGAGGCCCTTGTGCTGTGTATGGCGTTGATGGAAACAGCAGCAGTACTTGAGTTTGAAGGTAGGGAGCGGCAGCAGCGAGCAAAATGGTTCATTTTGTTGCAATTACGACAGCGTTTGCCCTGGGCAGGGCATGACTGATCCCTGGTTGCATGTTTGGATGAGCCACAGTTAGTACAACACTTTGATGCACCCCCCTTGGGCGCCCAGTCCACTCTCTGCACGTCCAAACTGTCACTCACCACATCAGTAGTCCCTGCTGACTCCTGGGCCACATTTTGGACAGATGCTGCCGATGACGTCACAGGCGCTTGCACGGCGCAGCCGAAATGGCACGCCTCCATTAACACCATTTCCACTTGCTTTCCAATTGCCAGGGCATCTGCTAGTGTCATAGTGTCTGGCTCTAACAACAGCCTCTCTCTCAGCTGGTTACATGACATTTTCTCAATGAGCTGATCCACAATAAGGCCGTCCTCTAATGCCCCAAATCACAGTGTCTCGTTAACTCACGTAGCGCTGATATGTACTGGGCGACTGTCTCACCGGACTGCTGGGCTCTCCGATGAAACTCGAAGCGATGCATCCGTCGGCTTCGTCCCGTGCTGAAATGAGACTTTAGGGCGGCTATGGCTGTGGCATACTTATCGTCCGACAATGTGAGTGTGGCGAAAATCCGCTGCCCCTTTTGTCCGAGGCAATGGCGCAGGAGCGCGCACTTCCGAGCATCTGCTAAGCCCGACTGTCCCAAAGCAAGCAAATAATCCTCAAACGATGTCAGCCATCGGTCCCAGGGAACAGCTGGGTCACCCAGTACAGGTAAGAAAGGTGGTGGTGGCTGTAGGGCGAAAGCAGCCATCCTCGTTCGCCAAATATTATGTCTGTGTGGACTCAATAATCACACCGTGGTAGCTTCATGAGTTAGCTTTACTCAACCCATCTGCATCCGCACTTTACATCACTCGCCATGCATCTGGCTATCTCTTAAAGGCACAGGAACATTACTTAATGCAGCTGAACTTCATGAACCATAAACTATAAACTATAACTCTATATGTATATAACCATATCTCAGACATCACACTGTATGCATTCACACCTTACATAAGCGCTAACACATGGGATTAGATTTAGACACTGATTAGATTTACAGATATGTTGATATGCACCCTTTCAAGACTCAAGTGTCAGGAGTGAGGAAAAAATGGTCAGATACTGATGTAATATAGACATATTCTGATATCAGATACTGATATTTTCAACTGCCAATTTCGTAAAGATTTTCATATTTAAGAATAAAATAATCCAAAGGTCTGTTGATGAAAAACTTGACACAAATATGAGGACAAAATCAGTATTCAAGTCATGTGTAGAAGATCATTGACTGTGAACTTGACCTTGAAGAATGTCACCAAATGTTACATTTGTATTCTATAAAAATGTTGGTCTTTATAACTATGTAATAAACTGATAGTAACACTTAACTGAAAATATTTTGGGAATAAAAATCACGCAAAAACAAATCTCCCTTAAATTTTTTTTACTGGAATTACAGGGCAGACAACTTGTTAGGGGAAGGTACAGGAACAAAGTACAATGGTGGGTTAATATCGGGCCAGAGGTTGCAGACTGACACGTGCCAGCCAGTGCTTTGTTTCTGGTTATCAAGATAGTCCTTTCCTCTTATGTATGTCCGTATGTATGTATTTATTCATTCATTCATTCCTTTCTTTCTTTATTTATTGTTAGCTAGCTGGCATCTAAATCCAAAATACATTTAAGCTAGTCTTTTTTGGTACTTTAGTCAGTCAAAACTCAAACAAATTAACAAATGAGAAATTTTAGGTTTTATTTTATTTTATTTTTTTAAAAATATGATGGTCCAAGGTCCATGATTTTCTGAGTGGGGGGGTAGCGGTCCGTGATTGCCGGAGTGGTGCAAAGCGAAAGTGAAACTGAAGATGCTTTATATTCCTCTAACTCTCCGGACTCTCCGGACCCACTCCACTGCTGTATGGGTCCCCCAGGAGTGCTGGGCCCCATGAATTTGTCATGTTTACCCCCCCCCCCCAACAGTGCCCCAGAGCTTAGCTATCAAGCTGGAAGAATATAGCTGGCAGCCAAAAGTTGCAGACAGTGTATACTTCATAACCAGACAACTTGACATTGTTACCAAAATCAGCATGCCATCTTCTAGAGTTGTTATTTATTGATTTATAGGACACTAGCATGGTTTGAATTGAGGGGGATAAATTGCTCATTTGGACATTCTGATGGGCTAACTGTCAAGCAGTGAATGCTTGCCAAAGTTGTGAAATTTAGATGTCAAGAAAGTTGGATTCTAAACTAGTAGGCTGTGTTTTTGTAAATTGTTGGGCTAAATGCTGTGCATGTCTGTGTATTTTTTTTTTTTTTTTTAAGTGTTTCATCTCTGCGTAAGCCAGTTAGTTTTTACCCCTCGGCTGAGGGGTATTGTAATTATTTTGTCGACTGTCCATCTGTCTGTCTATCCATTCAATGACATAATTGCATTATCTGAAGAATATATTGAGATATATGCACCAAATTTATACTGTGGATGCATCTTGGCATGGAGCAGAAGGCTTTTGAAAATAGGTCACCTTGGCTTACTTTTTCAAGGTCAAATGGCCTTGTGCAGAGTACTTTCACATTTATATATGTATTTAATAAGTTTCACACAAAGACAATCTAATCTAAATTATAGGACAGTAACTTTCCAAAGAATCTTACACTATATTTGGCCAAGGGGGATCAAAAGTGCATAGCATGTTATGTTATGATTAGTGCTGCCACTAACATCTAATTTTTTAACAATTAATCTTTTGACAAATTTTTTCTATTTGTCGACTAATCTAAATGACTAATTAAAAAAAATCAAAATAAAAAATCAACTGTTTGTTATTTTGTTGTGTCCATTTTATTTTGAATACAGCTCAAGGGCCAAACATAAAATGTCACCTGTACCATGGTAAATGTAAACAATATAAATAAGTTAAATACTACCAAACAAAAAAATTCCAGACAGTGGGCGCATATAGTGGGACCGGCATGCATGTGCTTGCAGACTGCACCGATTCGCATGGACTGGGAGGGTGGGTGTGAACCATAAGAATGAATGGGGTACACACGGATCCACGGACCAGGGGAGGGGGGGGGTGAAACTTAGGGCATGTACACACAGGGTACTCGAGTCCGTACCGTACTTGGATACGTTCACACCTTTCCTGCAGATGTTGCGTTCACACGTGCGCACTGTGGCCCGTGCTGGAGTACGAATGGGTGTTACTGGGCCGAAACAGTAGGTGGCATTGTGGAAGGAATTCTGTCACTATCCTACAAATGCGGAAGTCAGAAGAAGACAAACCCTTTCCAATCTGTTAGCCTGTTTGAAGCACCTCCGTTGTCCCTGATATATCACCGAGTGGTTCGGTCAACAAGGTGAGCCCGTGCCACACAGATCCGAAGCTTTTTCAGGAGACAACAGGCTATGTCTCGTGGTGATTAATTCACTTCTGTTGTCTGAGTGGTGATTAGGTCACTTCCGGATTCGGGCACAGTTTGCATTCACATGGCAACATACCATGCTGGAATCCGTGCAGTCCATACCCAGAACGGCTTTCTCAATTGGATTTGGGCACGGTACTCGAGCACGGAACAGTTGCATTCACATGGATAAAATTAAGCGGACTTTGGGGTCCTGCATACTCAGATACGGACTCAAGTACGCGGTGTGAAAACGCCCTTAAGATGCTCTCTCGCTCTCTCGCTCTCTCTCTCTCTCTCTCTCTCTCTCTCTCTCTCTTTGTTGGAGGTGCAGCCGTACAGCTGCAGGTGCCAATGCAGGCATAGAAAAATAAATAGGTGGTCAATAGTAAAACGAAGTGTCGACTAAACAAATTGCATGGTCAGTTATTACAATTACATTGACTAATCGCGGTAGCACTAGTTATGATATTTGAACATATTAGCAGTAGCAAATGCAGGTTCAGCACAAGTCAGATCCTCTATTGATGCAATTCCTATTCCATTGGTCCTATTGTAAACAATGAACAGTATGTTAAAGAAGAACAATCATAGGTTGAATTTGAAGAATTGTTACTACAATATATCTTTATATTATCTGTCCTTCAAAATGATGACATACTCTTGTGAGACATACAAACTTGGTTTGCTTAGGGCTCCAACCGAGTCTTGAATTGCCTCTGCTTGTAGACACTTGAAGGATATTGTTTCTGACTACTTTCTACTCACGATGCAACTGGGAGGTGTTCACCCTCTTCCTTCTCACTTTTTGTATTTTTGTATCTATCTTGGAATATCTACTAATTACTGCAACATTTCTTTATGATCATTTCTTTCTCCTCATAATGAGACGCATCCATCTCTTAGAAGGTCTGTTGGTCGTTAGTTACTCGAAATATTTATTTATTCATTTATTTGACAAAGACAATGCAGTCAAACATAGTTACAGGATTGCAGCTGGTGTGATGCATATAGAGGTTATAGCTAGTGCTAATTTTCAACTCCTGTCCCTGGTTGGGGTTTTCAATAGCACGACAGTACATTACAATAAAAAACAAAAACACTGTTCTATATGTTATGTTCAACAACATCATATTTCAGGAATGACTTGAAGCAGTGTCCAAAAATTTGCATAAATTTTCACTTTGGTGGACAAAGGTCAAAGATCAAAGTGCTGTGACCTCATGCCTGTCCATGCCTGTAAGAATGCAGTGTCTCAGGCATGCCTTGAGGGAAAGTCTTCAAATCTGACACAAATGTTCACTTCAGTGCAAAGATGAACTGACGATGAGATCCAAAGGTCAAGGTCTATTTAAAAAAATAGGACCAATGGCCCTGTAGCTTAATGGCCCAATTAAAAGCTTTGGGAAATGTATCCAGATGCCATTTATTATCACCCAGTTATGTGTATTTATTATATTAGAGAAATAGCCCATGTTTTGGTCATATTCCAATCAGATCTGTAAAAAATTCAAATTCCAACTTGATATCATTGATACTTAGAGATTTATTGTATCAATCCACTTCCTATCTCTTATATAGGGGAAATTTTTCAAAGTCGTACCAAATCCCGAATCAGATCCAGATTGAAAGAATTTCAATACCTTGTGTTGACCTCATCATAAAGAAGCTGTATACCAAGTTTGAAGTCAATCAGAACTGTAGTTTCGGAGAAGAAGATGATTGAATTTTTGTCCCAATAAGAGCCCATGTTAAATTTTCCGTAAGTTCCTGGATCCAGAAGAAGATCCTGATCCGCATGTGGCCATTATGTTTTGGTCATCTCCCCATTAGAGCTGTACTGCAGAAATTTACACTTGATATCATTTATATTTACTGATTTACTGCATCGATCCACTTCCTATCTCTTATAATGGGGACATTACTCAAAGTCACACCAAATCCAGAATCAGATCTGGATCCAAATAATTTCACTAACTCTTGTTGACATCATCATAAAGAAGCTGTATACCAAGTTTGAAGTCAATCGGAATTGTAGTTTCGGAGAAGAAGACGACTGAAAGTTTTGTAACGGATGACAGATGATGACAGAAAACGACGACAGATGACGACGATGCCGCTGGATGCCGCATGACGACAATAGCTTACGGCCTGTCGACCAGTAAGCTAGTAAAAAACAGTCTCTATGTCACTGTTGGTTTGTAGTGAATAGAAGAACTGAGCACATCAGATTGAATTCACAGTTGTTGGTCTTTCTTTTTGCGGATTTGCTGGATTTTTTTAAAACTGTCTGATATTAAACCAAACAATTACCTTTCCCAAACCCTGACTAAAGCACTTTCATTGCCTCAACATAAAACTGTACAGAAGCTTGAATACAAACACTGGTCTCTGGTGGCATCGTCCATTCAGAAAAAGAAAAAAAAAAAAAATGACTAGAGCTGCAGCTATCAATAATTTTTACAATCAGTTAATCTATTGATTATTTTCTTGAACATGATTTGATTAAATGATTATTTTAGTAGTTGGAAAAAATTGTAAAAATTTGAAACATGCATGTCCGAAAATGACAAACAACTTTTCCTTTATTTCAAAACTAGCTGAAACAACAACCACAAGAAGTATAAAAATAATAGGATGTATATGAAATATATAGAAATAACAACAGCAATAACAGTGTAAAAATATCTGTAGATATAAACCACAACAAACAAGTCAAATGACATCAACAAACAATATGTGCACTGCAGTCTTCAACACATTTGGATCCAGCTTACTTACTTTCTAACTACTTAACATGGAATTAACATATAACTTTGTGTTGATCCTGGCATGATGTGCATCACAATAAGCATCCATGTAAAACCCAACAGTGGAACTAATGTTTTTCCATATTGTTCAATCTTAGCAAAATTAAGAAATGAAACTTCGATTCGGGAAATTTATAAACAAACTATTTCTTTAATCAATTTGAATCAATTAATCGTTTCAGCTCTAAACCAAAGAATAATCTTTTCCAAAATCCAACCAAACCACTCTCATTGCCTCAACCTAAAACTCTGCAGAAGCTGGAATACAAATGCTGGTCCACTGAGAAAAGACATGACTTTTCTGGCTACTGTGTTGATTAAGAAGTATGGTGTTAGTATACAGTTATCTAGAAATGCTAATATGAAATTGTATTCGTGGTTTGTAGAAAAAATACAATGGCCATATTTTTCTTGTGACTGTAATGGAAATGTTTATTAAAAATCAATAATAATTGCTTTAACGCATGTTATTGTAAATGTTTGAGTGTCAACATTCAGACTACTTAGCTCCAATGCTATGTGACCTCTTCATGACCTTTCCCCTTGCAGACTAGAGGACTGACCTGAGGCTGACCTCTGAACCCATGACCCCTATCTGGATCCACCATGTGTGTACACAAAGGTGTCTGCTGATTTCTACTTGCAGCGCCGTTCAATGAAACTCTCTTGAACTTCTTTTTTCGGGGTGTTTCGTGTGTGTGTGTGTGTGTGTGTGTGTGTGTGTGTGTGTGTGTGTGTGTGTGTGTGTGTGTGTGTGTGTGTGTGAGTGTGTGTGTGTGTGTGAGTGAGTGAGTGAGTGAGTGAGTGTGTGTGTGTGTGTGTGTGTGTGTGTGTGTGTGTGATGTGTTTGTGCTCGCTTCCTGTCCAACATCTGCAGCACATAAACACTCTGATGTGTGTGTGTGCGTGTGTGTGTATGTATGTGTGTGTGTGTGTGCCTGCGCGCCCGCCTGTGTGTGTCTGTCTGTCTCATGCCTTTGATTATGTGTGTGTATACACAGGTCTCACTGTGGATTACTGCTCATACATCATCCTCTGTGTGTGTGTTTCCTTTAGCAAAAGAAATGACACGTTTGGTGTTCACACACACATAGAAAGCACACACATGTGGAGTGATGACAGAGGCGTCGAACTCCTCTTTTTATTCTCTTCGACTATTTCTATTTTAAAATCCGCTGTCTTCCATCTGATTCATGGAATATGTGTGTGTCTGTGCGTGTGACTGTGTGTGTGTCTGTGTGTGTCTTTGTGTTCGGGGCCTCCTCTGTCCAGGATGAAGGATGGAGGAGGGAGGTGAAGGAGAGGTGAGAGGGTGACAGGGAGGAGGTCAGCCCGCGGTCAAATCCAAATGCCTCCTCCTCCCTCTCCCCCTCCCCTTCCTCCTCTTCCTCCCCCTCCTCCTCTTCCTCCTCCTTCTTCTCTTCCTCCTCCTCCTCCTCTGTCTGCTCCTTCTCAGACTTCTCCTCCTCCTACTCCTTTTCCTCCTTCTCGTCTTCTTTCAAGCTCCACTCATTTTTTATCTCCTAACATCCATTTTGTATTTTTACTCTTCCTCTCATAACCTCTTTTTTACTCACACACACACACACACACACACACACACCTACACACACACACACCTACACACACACACACACAGACACACACACACATACACACACACACACACAAAGCTATTATTAGTTGAGATCAAGACAAGAGGTATTTGGTGAAATAAATCAGATCAAGTGTGTGGTTTGTTTCCTCTTATACCACACACATTTACATTCATTTCCTGGAAATTTAGTCTGTAAGATATGATCTTAAAACAACCCTCAATACTCAAATATAAATGCTATATGTAAATAATAATGGAAAATATGTACATATCAACTGCACTATTTATTTATAATACTCGCCAAAAAAAATACATACACTTGACTTTTTATATTATAACTACATTATTTTCCAAATATAAAGAATGTACAAATGTGTTTTATCGGACATATTTATTGCCTTTTTATCTATGGGAGCCCAGTTGTAACATGGGAGAACAACACCACCAATTAATTTTGGGTGAGAGTGAAGTCATATAATACTTTTGTTTAATTAATAAGAATTAATTTCTTTTGATTCTTGTAAGATGTGTCACAGCATAGCACTTTATTGAGGTACAAATGATCCAGATGTGTGGGAACATTAGCATTTTTATATTTTTACTGAACATAAAATATTTAATATTCTGTTTAAAAATTTACTCATATCATTATGTTTGTCAAAATAATCACTTTTTTCCATATTGTTCAATCTTAGTAATAGTATTTATCAGTCATCATATCCTACTGTTGCAGATGCTTGTTTACTTTTGATTGTTTTATCTCTTTTTGTGGCACAAGATGTGGCCTCTATTCTTACCTTTTATAGTGTAACGTTCAGAACCCACCCAGTAGAAGTTTAAACAGCATTTATTTGTTAATAACTCATGACATCTGTGCTATCCTCTGCAGAAGTTTTAATCTGTTTTATACGCATAAATCAGGGGTGTCAAACATATGGCCCATGGGCCAAAACAGGCCCACCAAAGGGTCAAATCCGGCCCCATAGGATACATTTATGAAATGCAAAATTTACACTGAAGATACTAACAATCATTTTAGTTCAGGTTCTGCATTCAGACCAATCTCAAGCTGGCCAGTCCAGTGAAATAAAAAAAATATAATAACCTATAAATAATGACAACTCTAGATTTGTTCTCTTTGTTTTAGCAAAAAAAAAAAAAAGGAAAATTACATGAAAATGTTCTCATTTACAAATTATCCTTTCACAAAAAATATAAATAACCTAAACAAATATGAACAACCTGAAATATCTTAAGAAGTAAATGTACTTTTAATGGCAACATTAACATTTTGTTGAAGTTTCTCAAATTTTGCACATTTTTGTAAATTATTTTGTTCTTTTTTGTTGATTTTTTTTTAGGTATTTCTTGTTTACTTTACAGTTATTTTTTCCCCAATTTGGGGACATGTTTACATCTAAACAATCGTGAACAACCTGAAATTTTGTA
This sequence comes from Sphaeramia orbicularis, assembly GCF_902148855.1. Taxonomy (NCBI): domain Eukaryota; kingdom Metazoa; phylum Chordata; class Actinopteri; order Kurtiformes; family Apogonidae; genus Sphaeramia; species Sphaeramia orbicularis. Next base: position 47,885,627 of record NC_043964.1, read on the forward strand.
AGAAAAATTAGTGCAATTTTAACAATATTGTGCCTGTTAATAAATGTTTTATGTCTAAGCTGTAATGCATATGTGTAAATGAGAAGCTGAGGCATAATATTGTTAAAATTACTTATTTTTCAGGTTGTTCATGGTTTCTTAAAGCATACTTTGTAGATGTAAACACTTTCATCATGTAATTTTTTTTTTTTTCACTTGAAAACATCGAGAAATGTTTGGAGCTGACATTATTTATAGGTTATTATGTTAATATTTTACTGGTCTGACCCACTTGAAATTCTGTTGGGCTGGATGTGGAACCTTGACTAGAATGAGTTTGACACCCTGGTATAAATGTTTTAGAACTGAAGTTGAAGCAAATAGTGTTCCAACCATTACAGAAATGTTTTCCAATAACTGCTGGTAAATCTATACACAACCTGTAACAGTACAATAAATTAATAATTTAATATACAATATAACCATGATTTTATATATAAGTTGCTTTGTCCCATAACTAGACTCTGTAAAAACATAAACGTCTGCAAATTGTTGGAAACACGCGCGCACACACACACACACACACACACACACACACACGCGCACACACACACACACACACACACACCATAACCCAGAATGTGACCCTGAGCAGTAATGGATAAAAAATGAGAATCACCTTTGACCCTGTCCTTCCTCCCTCCTCCTCTGTCTCCTGATCCTACAGTAAACTCCCCCGTCTTCGTCCTCCTCCATCCTGTGTCTTCGTACTTCCTTAAACTTACTTTTTGCTGTCCTCATTCCTTTCCTTCCCGTCTGTCGTCTTCCTCCTTCTTCTTTGTTGTATTTCTAAATTCTTGTCTGCTCTTTCTGTCATCATTCTTTATTGTGAATACAATAAAGTATTTCACTGGCAATATTTCATGTAGGTATTATAAAATATTTTTCACTTCAGTGTTCTGATGTCCTTTTCTATCAAATATTACTGTTTAGCTGCACTGTTTATATATATATATATATATATATATATATATATATATATATATATATATATATATATATATATATATATATATATATATATATATATATATATACTACTTACACTGTTACACATGTGTTTACATTGTTTACAATACATTTGCACATCTTTACACTATACTATACTACTTTTATATTTTTTACAAAAAAAAATTACCATTTCATACAGTATATCTGTGATTTGCACATAATTTTTGATTTCTACAATACTTTATATTTTATATTTTTTAATACATCTCTGCATCTTTTGTGTTTTTACTTAGATGTAAGTGCACCGTCACTGGCAGGGACCACCTGCACTTTCATTGCACAATTGGTGTAATGAGAATAAAGTCTATTCTATTCTATTCTATTCTATTCTATTCTATTCTATTCTGAATGTATTTGCACATTTATAGAAAAAGAAAAAAAAAATACTGATTTTGGTGTAATTTCATTGAGATTTTGATTTTATGATATATATAATTATGGTATGAGGAGCTCATTTCTGCATGATGTGTTTTCCTAATGGGATATTGAAATACATGTATAATAATCATGAAAGATTAGATTAAAATGATTTATATTAGATTAGTTTAAATAGATGAGATAGATACTTTATTGATCCCAAGGGAAACTGAGTATTTAATTTAATGTGCTGTTTTTGTCCCAAATGTGAGGAGCCACTCACTTCATTGAAAAAAGAAATCAAAAATCTAAATCCATCGAACACAAAAGAATCAGGTAAAATAAAAAGATCAACATTTTTCCAGTTTTAGGCTTTCTGATGTTCTCTTTATTTTTCACTGTTTTTGCTTTATTTCCTTCTGTTACAGGTTAACTCACTCAAATGAATGTTGGGCCTCCATATTTTTAGAAAGATTTACTCTAATAAAATGTCATTAATTCACAAAATGACCATGTCAGTTGTTGACTTTGAATATGCATCTTTATTTGTTTTTTGTTTGTTTGTTTTGTTTTGTTTCATTTAAATCAAATGTCCAAATCAAGTAATCAGAGCTAGTTTTCATTTAAATGGTTCTATGTGTTCACAAAAGAACCAGAGTAACACATACGAAGATGACAAAAAATTACTGTGCTGACATTAATTACACAGTTGAAATTTTGACAGTTTTGAGACAAAGAAATTTATGCAAATTATTGAATAATTTTATTTTATCAGTTGGAAAATTAAAACTGAAACCTTTAATCAGAGAATATTACAGTTTGAAATGTTAAAGTCATTTATGAGTTAGTGGGAAAATAAGAAACGAAATAAATTCAATTCAGTTCTTTTTTAAATACATAATTCTATTTACACAGAAAAGAACATTATTTTATCAATGGCTTTTAGAAGAAGAGCAGAAAATTATCCCATCTTAACAGTATATGTCACACTACACAAATTCCTCATCGGTCATGAATATTTGTTACTACCATAAAGGACAGTGGGTTCATGAATGTCTTATATTAAAGATTTGATCCAAAATGACCACAAAAGAATGTAACACGGATTTGTAAAATCAGAGAAATTGTATGTAGTCCAATTGTGAGTCCTTTTTTTTTTTTTGATCATTCAGTGTAAAAAATGAATTTTTATCGCATCTATGTTCATTTTCAGAAGATCAGTGTGTCTGTTGTGGTTAATTCGACAACACACACACTTTAACACACACTGTTGGTTGTGAAGGCCTCTGTGCTGCACCACCTGCTGGTTAAAAACGGTAATGCAGCGGCCTTGAGCGGTCCATCAACTGATACCAAACACTGACACTTGAACAGTAAACAGCCACAAGTATGTGAGGTCAAAGGTCAAAGGTGACTCAGTTAGCACAAGAGAGACAAAACATAAGAATGCAACGTAAATATGACTGATTACAAAACATATTCATTTCCTCCCAAGAATTTTGTGTATTTTAACAAGAAGTCTTTGAAGACAAACACTGTAGCAGTTACAGTTTAATGATAGATTTAGGAGGAAAATGTAATGAAAGTGCTAGCCAGGTTAAAAATATATATTATAACTTCTATATACAAATTTTTATTGTAAAAGAAAATTGCAGGTGGTAGAAAGGCATCATAACGCTAAATTAATTTATAACAACTATATTCTTAGCCTTTGGAATATTAATTGTTTGTCTCTGTAGCTCTCTCTTCTCTCTCTCTCTCTCTCTCTCTCTACATATATATATATATATATATATATATATATATATATATATATATATATATATATATATATACATATATATATGTGTGTGTGTGTGTGTGTGTGTGTGCGTGTGTGTGTGTGTGTGTGGTTGTGTGTGTTCTTTATATTCTCTATATTTTGTTAATTTGGGAAAACTGGGATTTTGCTGCCCTTTGTTTACATAAATTTGCATGTCATATATTTCGCATGTCTTTTGCTAATTTGTTCCTTACACTGATGGTTTTACAATTCACCTTTATGGCAAATGTTGACTTCACAACTGCGACAACTTTTTCAACTGGAACAATAATTGTTTTCTAAGCTTTATACATGTGTGAGGGAGACCTATAATTTCCAATACTGTGGCTAAAGTCATATGTATTTTATATAACATGTATTTGTAATTCAAATTACTCTTATTCTTTTTATTATTACTGTTCTATATATGACAATGTGTGAAATTGTTTCTTATTCTTGACATTATGACTAAATTCAATAGCTATTTTATATATTGTTTTTAATGCTTCATAGCTGTTCTGTAGCTGTTTATTGTGGCGGTATTTGAGGTACATATACAGCACATATAAACCTTAACCCTTTCACTTTATTTGTGTTTTTGTTTACAGATAGAAGTCATCTTCTTCTGTTGATGAATGGACTGTAAAAAAATACTACGTAACTACTAATATGCATCTCCATGAAACAACTGATACTAATTACATAATATTAAAGGATGGAACATGGTATTCATTACAATTTTATTTTGCCAAATTTCAGAAAATTCACTCAGAATTAAATATGATATATCTGGATGGAAATCTGACGGTTGTTTCAATCTGAGCCTCAACTCACTCAGATGGAAATTTAAAACATCCAACTACTGCCAAGAAAATGTTGAGGTGGTTGCATCTATTTGATCCGGTGTTCTGATCCCTGAGTTGGTCTATGGATCACATGTACACCACATTCTGACCTGACAGCGTCCTGGTCCTGAGATGGATCCATCGGACTCCGATGAACTGATCCAAACCTTTTCTTCCTGGTCAAATGTGCCTCCTGACCATTAAATTAAACTGGGATTTTTCTAGCTCATTGGTACTGGATGTTAAGTGACTGTTTATTTAAAAATAATAATTGTCTTTTCCAAATGTAATGAGGAAAAAGAACCAAAATCTGAGCTGAACTGGACTTCACTAATGCTGTTTTTCTACTGCCAGTGTTTCATCCACTCACCTCCACTGTGCCACACTTGGCTTAGTTTTGGCACTAGCACAACATAATACCCCTTTAGTATGGCTGGTTGTCATAGTGACACAGCATCAGTGAATTGGGAAGTTATCTTTGGTGTGACAGCAGAGTGGTTGTAACTAGTGGACGTGGGAACTGTGTTTTCAAATGGTTTGGGATCAGCCATTTTGAAGTCAGTAGTTTGTGATATGATTGGTGACCATATTTGGACAAAAGGGGTGGAGCTACAGGAGCTGAGGAGTCAGAGGTCAGTAAATTCAAAATAATAGATTACTGACTTGGTGAAATGGTCAACTTCATTGAGCACTGCATAACTAAATCATTTTACAGTCATTTTAGTGGAATGTATATACTACAACCTTATTTATTTTTTGTATGTCTGTATAGGGGTGTGCATATGTATGTATGTGTATTTTTGTGAAAAATGACAACTGTAATTAAACATTTACCCAAAAAAATCCAAGGTAATTAATTAATCGTAAAAGCTTATTCTGATAGGAAGCTAAATGATTGACTGTTGTACGGAGAAGGGGTGGGATTAAATAAGTACACACTTCCTCCCACTCTTTTTCCAATATGTGAATTAAGTCGTTATAAGTTTTGATGTTTTCTTGAAATCTGATTTATTTCTAGTCACTAATGTTGGATTATATTTGTTTATTTTTATTACATATTCCAAATAACCTGAATTGAACAACTACAGTAGAAGAGTCTGTCAGATAACAATGTCTTTTACTGAACAAACCAAAACTCTGCAGGTGAGCACGCTGTTGTACCAACCTGTCAATCAGAGCTAGACCAGTAGACAGATAGTTCAAGCTTCTACTGACCTGAGATCTAAAATGAACTTAAAGATGGACCAGATTACTTATCAGAGGGGCCAAATTAAATAGATGAGACTTGAGAGTGTCTTGGAAAAATATAGCTATATATATCTATATATATCTATATCTATATCTATCTATCTATCCATCTATCTATCTATCTATCTATCTATCTATCTATCTATCTAGCTATATATATATATATATATATATATATATATATATTTTTTTTTTTTTTTTTTTTTTTTTTTTTTTTTTTTTTGTTGTCAATATAAATATTGACTTACTATACTTAGAAAGAAGTTCAGTTTGAGCCTATGGGCTTTTCAGAGATGCCTCCCAGTGGCCATCCAGTGAATTGCAACTTTAACAAACTTCCACATAGGCTTCATTTTTCAACCTACATCCCTTGGACTAAGTCCTTATGCCTACTTTATGCCTAAATCAAACCAAATCAAAGGTAAATCTTCAGAGCTTAGCCCACAAGAGAAAAATGCTGCACTGGGGAACAACCAGACTGAGTTGGGGGTGATAATGCGTGGGCCGTTTAGCAGAATCAGATGCTGTTCCGTGTTTGTGGTTGAGTTGAGTGGAACGTTGATTCATCCACATACTTTAGGACACTTACTCCTGCTGTCAGTAAAGGTCAGAGGGTAGCGTCACACCACCCAGCATCTCGTTTGTGTTCTGATGGAGTCTGTCTGCTCGGCTTCATTACATACTCATCAATATTTCAGAGCAGCTATCGCACATTCATCACTGATGAAACCTCGTTAGGCACAAACCTCCTCCTCATTTCTCTCACCACTACTTACTAATTAGACTTTTCTCTCTCCTTCTGTCTGCCTCTCTCTAACTGTTCCTCTACTCTCATTTTGTTACAGTTTTGAGCTTCAGCCAAGGCAGTAAATCAAAAAGTTTGGCTGAGCTGTGCAGGGATGAATACACAATAATAGATGCTTCAGCTGGACTGTGCGGATCTGGAACAACACAAAACTACATACTTTCACAAAATATTCTGTCAGGTGGTGTCAGGTTTAGATCAAGCGAGGGAATTCAATCTCTCATTCACTTATTCTACCTCCATGTAAACACTAAACAGTTCATTCAGCATCAGAACTGACAGCTGTGAAATCATGCAATGGAATTTGAGTTTCCATTGGATGTAGTAGTGCATTGTGGGATCACAGATACTACACATGCTTAATAAATTACACTTCATCAGAGTTTTCAGGTATCTGTTCTTTACTTGAGCATTTATTTTTCCATCATTTTCTACATTTGAACACAAATACCTATATTTTTTGCTCCTTGGAGTTTCAAAATAACACTGTTGTCACATTTAAAGGGAATTGTTCATTATATTTACCTTTAAAAAGAAATGATTGAAAGAGGATCCCTCCATGAAGATGAGACAAAAACCTCATCAATCTATAAAATGTAACAAGACCAAACTGCAAGTAAATGGAGACAAGGTAACATATAGAAAAGGTGTCACACTGAACACATTGAAGTGGGGTTAATATTTCTTATTTTCATGTATTAAATTATTTATATTTATTTCCCTCTTTGGCAACCCAATAAAAACATCTCTGTGACCCACTTCTGGTCTCAACTCTTACATTTGGAAACACAGCTTTAATGTATTATATTGTTGTAAATGCTTTCAGAGGCTCATTCACATTAGTTTTATGTAAATTCCTCAAACCTCAGTAAAACATGTTTTTTAAAAAAAAAAATCACCTGGAACCTCTTATAGACTAGTCTGGAGGACATAAGAATGGCATGTCTCAGATACCAAATTCACTTTTTAAAATTTATTTTTATTTAATTTTTGTAAGGAACTGTTCAGTGTGTACAACTGTTAAATGCCCAGTCCAAGTTCTGACACACTGAACAAAAATAAATACTTCAGGATGTTTTACCACTACCTAAATCTATACATATACACAGGTACAAGGAAACTCATAAATACATTGTCAACACATACAAACTATTTGATCTGTTTCTATGTTCTGATGTTTGGTCAGATTGAACTTGAGACATGTTGCCACCTGCTGCCTGATAGATGAACTGCAGACTCCTTTAACATCTAACATCACAGTCCAGTCAGTTATGTAACAACACGACACTGTCAAAACGCACAATGGAAGATTTTAGGAGGAGCCAGAGGGGCTATCATGAAAAGACAAACCCTGCATGGCATGTACCACCAGCAAATTGAGGAACTTGTTGATATCGAGAAATCATACCAGTGGCTAGAAAAGGCCGGACTGAGAGACAGTACAGAGGCTCTACTCATGGTTGCACAAGAATAGGCCATGAACACAAGAACAATAGAGGCTGGGGTCTACCACACCAGACAAGACCCCAGGTGTGGGCTGTGTAGAGAAGCCCCTGAGACAGTCCAGCACATTACAGCAGGGTGCAAGATGCTGGCAGGCAAGGCATACATGGAGCGGCATAACCAGTTACTGGGCAGAGAGTACAGGAATATCTGTACTGAGTATGGACTGGAGATCCCAGGGTCAAGATGGCAGACAACCCCGAAGGTGATCAACAACAAACAAACCAAGATCCTGTGGGACTTTCAGATCCAAACCAACAAAATGGTGATGGCCAATCAGCCTGACATAGCAGTGGTCAATAAACATCAGAAGACAGCAGTAGTGATAGACGTAATAATCCAAAGTGATAGCAACATCATATGTATATATATATATATATATATATATATATATGTATATATGTATATATATATATATATATATATATATATATATATATATATATATATATATATATATATATATATATGTATATATGTATGTATGTATATGTATGTATATATGTATGTATATATACATACATATATACATATATGTATATATGTATATATATATGTGTGTGTGTGTGTGTGTATATATATATATATATATATATATATATATATATATATATATATATATATATATATATATATATATATATATATGCGTGTGTGTGTATACAGAAGTTGTAATATATTTGGTTAGCAAAAACATTTTCTCCCAATCTCCTCTAATAATCTAAATAGATGAGATCTTAATTAAATATTAGATAAATTAAATTAGATGTATCTTAATTAAACTCATTACATTTTTGACCAAAGGTTTAAATTGTACATATTAATAATAATAATAATAATAATAATAATTATTATTATTATTATTATTATTATTATTATTATTATTATTATTATTATTATTATTATTATTAGGTACTACTTCTTGAATTTAAAGCAGCTCCTTTATTTCCTGTCTTTCATTACTGGATACACTGATTAATATAGGTGTGCCTGACCACAGTAGTTGCAACAAGAAGTAGCAGGAGCTGCTTTAAGTTCAGGAAGTAGTTGGGCTGTTCATAAAGCCCACTAACTTGATCACAAGTAGAAACCATGTAAATGTTTATCCAACAAACAGAAACAGGAGGAAATAATGCATTTGTTTGTTTGTTTGTTTGTTTGTTTTTTCAGGTGTGGATTAATCACAATTGCTTCTGTGGCAATTTGTCTTGAAGCATTTTTGAAGCAAAAACATCTATTTTTTGTATTATTATTCTTATTTTGTAATTTAAGGGTGATTCAGTCCCATTTGTCATCTGTTGCCTTTGTCAACATTTTTTCTCCAGTTCAATTTATTTTTCAGGTTTTATTTCAACCAAATACTTTTATTTTTACTTATTTTAATTGGAATTTTATTCCTATGTATTCATCATAAACCTGTATGACTGTCTCTAATCTATTCTGACTGAATTTTAGAATTTGGTAATAAATTTAGTGACTGAATTTTCTGTTTTTTGTCCTTTTTTCTTTTTTTTTTTTTTTTTTTATAGGTGTTTAGTGTATCATGTGTACATAAAGGTTTGAATTATGTAACTGAAAAAAAAAAAAAAAAAAGACTTAAAAAAATATTTTACATCTCAGATAATAGAGACATTTACATCCAATAATAGTCCGTACCTCATCACCACAGCTCAGCCTTCAAGGCCTACCGTCACCATTTGTGTTTCCCAGCCATGTATGAAGAGACGTAACCTTGTTCGGTCCTTCACCCACGAATTGACGACAGAAAAAACATAAGACTGATGGTGAAGGAACATTTAGCAGCATCATTCATATCGATCACACCATCATCTTCTTCACCAAGAAAAAAGAGAAAAGTATCCATCATCAGTGCGACTGCAGATCTGACCATCCACCTCAAATGTGGAAGAGGACGGTGGTGACAAGTGTCAGGACGAGACCACGAGGCTGCAGGGCCAAAGTCAAAGGTTAAAGGGCCAAGGGCAGAGCAGCTGCAGGGCAGGGCTGGGCCATGGGGTCAAAGGTCGAGAGGTAAAAAGATCAGACAGAGCCTAGTGAGAGCCCGGCAGAGGGGGAAGCACCAAGATCAACAGATGTGATCAGAGGAATTTATCAGTATTTTACTATAATCCTGCATGTGATTAAACCAAGTTAGAATCTATTCACTGAGGAAAACCTACACATACGTAAGAAAAGAGAATAAAATCTTACACATTTTCAAAGCCACAATATTATGAGGGGAAAAAAGGTCATAACATTACAAGAATAAAACTGTATCTTTATCATGATGATTTTTTTTAATTAAAAAAATAATAAATTCTATCACAGAAAATGGTTCAACAGTATTACCTGCATTAATACAATTTCTAAATACAAAAAGCAGTTGATCTTTTATATATATATATATATATATATATATATATATATATATATATATATATATATATATATATATATGAGGGCCGTTCAATAAGTTCATGGCCTGACCCAGAACAGAACAACACAGACTGATAATTTGTATTTTATTTTTCAACATAATCTCCATTTACAGCAATGCACTTGGTCCATTGATGTTCAAGCATCACTATCCCATCACGAAAGAATGTAACATCCTGTATTATAACAACCAGTATTTCTGGGTGAGGCCATGAACTTATTGAACAGCCCTCGTATATATATATATATAATATATATATATATATATATATATATATATATATATATATATATATATATATATATATATATATATATATATATGCTTAATATTTGTCATCCCCAAATAAACATCTCCTTACTCTACTGTACTACTGCTGCTATTATAAATAGATTTGACATTTACCTTTTATATTTTATTACAGTTTATCCTTCATACCACTTATTTATTCTAATTCTATTTTTACCTCTTTTTTTTTAATGTATGGCATGTAATAATAACATGAGAAATTGTATCTCAGTCTCAATTCTCTGTATGTCCTGTGCATCTACTGAATTGTCAGTTTAAAAAAAACTTTGAATCTTTGTTTGTTTGTTTGTAGGTTTATATTTAATATTTTCCTCCAACTAAATAATTGTGAGGATATGAGCAATAATTACTAACAGCTGATGAATAAATACTCAAAAAGTTAACACACAAACGTTTTCCGTTAATGTCATCTAGGATTACATAGGACTAAAGGTAAAATATCAAGATACTTTTCAGTTAAAGTCAATAGATACAGATATAAAATTTAGATATAGATACACTGGCTGAAATATACCTGAATTTTTCATGGCTTTAGTCCCTCTGCTTTTTTATTTATTTATTAAAATGACAGAAATATATGATTTAAACAGTCTTTTTTTTGACTCCAGTCCCTGAGAATAAAATACAATGCAATACAATACAAAACAATACACAGAAACATTTGTTATTCTTTAAACGATCAACTCCGACACAGTCTCAAACAGCACGACCTCAGCTTGACCCTGGAAATGAGGGTGAGATGAGGTGAAAGGTCAAAGAGTCACAGAGTGAGCAAAAGCAGCCTTGGACGACAAAGTGGAATCAGAAACAAAATGATGAGTGTGAGCCATCGCTGACAGTGATCATCACAGTGTAAAACACACTGACTCACATTAGCTGTGGCTCCTCCTTTTTCTTTGTTATTTCATCCTTTGTCTTTTTCCCCTGATTTTAGCCTGCTGTTTACTTCCTGTCTCCTCCAGTAGGCATCACCATGACAACAGGTAGAGGTTGACCTTTCTGTAACCACTGCGATGTGGAAGTCTACCCTCCACCAGCCCCTCCTCCACCGCCCAGTGGGGGTCATCATCAGGTTATTACCAGAGTCTGGGGTCATGGGAGGGTCACGAGAAGAGCCTATATGTTTATTCACCGTTTTCCAGTTTTGGAATGTAAAGGACGAGTTCAATGGTGTTGGTGAATTGGAAAGAAACATCATGACATGACGCTATAAATCTGATTTATTCATGTTCAAAAATACAGCTAATTCCTGCAGTATTTCACTGTAGCAGTTTGTTTATGTAAACTAGGTATGCAACTAATGACTATTTCAATAGCCGACAAGTCAGATTATGAACTGCAAAAAAAAACCCAAAAAAAGTCTTCTATTTCTATTTATTGCAGCAGTAAAATACATTCTCTTTCCTGTAACAACAACATTTGGTGCACAACAATTAGAATGTGTAACAACATTTGTTAAAGTAGTATTCAGTTCAATATTCAACAAATATTGCAGCAGCAACAAAATACTTTTTTTTCCCATAAAGAGAAGTGTATTTTGTGCATAACAATTCCAGTACCTAACAGAATTTGTGAAAGAAGTAAATGCTCAAGAGTTGCTATCAGCAAAAGTGCATGACATTACTAACGACCTGTCGACAAATAAATTAGTCATCAACTATTTTTGCCATCAACTTTTCGTCAACTAGTCGACTTGTCATTGTAGCCTTAATGTAATAAAATCTTGTTGTCTTTGGATTTACTGGTTATGAGATATAATTATTATTATTATTATTATTATTATTATTATTATTATTATTATTATTATTATTATAATAATAATAATAATAATAATAATAATAATAATAATAATAATAATAATAATAATAATAATAATTGTCTCAAGAGTCTGGTTTAGACCAGCTCCAAATGTAAAGTGTCATGAGATAACTTTTGTTGTGATATGACACTTTATAAATAAAATTTGGTTGGTTGGTTGGTTGGTTGGTTGGTAGGTTGGTTGGTAGATAGATAGATAGATAGATAGATAGATAGATAGATAGATAGATAGATAGATAGATAGATAGATAGATAGATAGATAGATAGATAGATAGATAGATAGATAGATAGATAGATAGATTGATTGATTGATTGATTGATTGATTGATTGATTGATTTAGTAAAAACACATTATTTTTATTTGTACTTTTTTTTTATTTCAGAGATAAAGGCTAGACTGGGAGTCTAACACTGGCTTTGTTCTAACTGAAACCAGAATCTTTTGTGGTTTATTTTGTTCCATTTCAATCAAATATCTCTCTAACTCCTGATAATTTAAAATTATTCTAATGAATCCAAACAATGGAAAAAGGAAATAAAATTATTCACTTAGAACAGTAGCTGTTGATCCACAGGGGGTGCTGGGGTACTGCTCCTCTTAAAACTGCTTGTAGAAAAAGAATTGTTAAAAGACATTCATTTCAATTTAATGTTTCTAAAAAATGTCTCATTGTCAACAACACTGAATTTGTTTTTAACTGTATGTATTTGATTTCTGTGAATATGGTCACTAAACTGAGTGTATTTGTGGTTCTGAAAAAATTTCGAGAACAGGTGAGATGAGGGTTAAAGAATGACTTATGATTATTGGTTCAGCTTGAGTCAGATCCAGATGTTTCCAGAATGAAAGAAAAGCAGGTGATTAACCTGCTCCTGATGTTACAGGTAACCAAGTTTTGTCCTGTTCAGCCCATTTCATCTCTGTTTAGCCTCATATAAAGAGATCTACAGTAGAGTATTTTATACAGATATACAGTAAGCATATTAATTTTACATTAACAATGCTATAAAAACTACAGAAATGCCTTATAGCATAGGGGATAAACCAGCCAGTCAGAGAACATAATAGGTTTGTAGACTAAAAATGTCTTATTCTTTTACTAGTTGGTTTTTCTGGTACTAATATTGTACTTAATTATATCCATGTTAATAAGGTAAATTGCAATTTGAGAGACTAAGCTAATGAGGAAGTTTCTCCTCCAGCTTTGTTCCCTCTTCATTAGAATCAGTCAGGTTCTCTGAGGAATAATCTGTTTAAGAGGTCCAGCATCTGCCGTTTCCACAAACTCATGAACACACACCACAGCTTCACGCCTGCACACAACCTGCTCACACACACTTTACATTAACACACACTCACACATATTCAAGAGCTGTTGTTGTCTTTTGTTCGCACGGAGTGAGTGTAACCCAAACCCAAACTTGCACTGTGTTTCTGCTCCATCTTAACTTGGTGGCCAAGTTGTTACCATGGAGACCAAATGATTTAATCGCTAAACAGAGCGTCATGCTGTGCTTCACCTTGAGAACACACATATGTGTGGTATAAACACACACACACACGGACAGCTGTGAAGCGGTGAGCACTCTGCAGAAATGGACTCAAATGTGTGAATAGAGGGTTGTAAATTCACCACAGAGAGATTTACAACACACGCACACACACACACACACACACACACACACACACTCACACACACACACACACACACACACTTAGAGGCAGAGCAGGAGGAGGGTTTACCACAGCATCACAGGCCGGACTCCACAGCTACAACCTTCTGTTGTGTTTGTTCTGTCTGCAGGAATCCTCAGTTTTATAAATTTAACAGAACTTTGAACCAATATTTGCCTTTATTTCCCCTACATATCTGTCTTTAAGTTTCCTTTCATCCAGTTTCCTGTAGTATTTAGCATATTATAAAGGATGTGGATCTGCTGTCTCAATCCTTTCTTTTAACCCATAAAGACCAAATGAATTTCTCTCTACATTTAACCCTTACCAAGTGATTTATCACCATTTATTATAATATTCTCCTCTACATTTTGCATTTATTAGTGAAAAATCAGGTATTTTCCTGCATTTAATTTTCTGACCATGTAGGTGTTAATAAAAGCTCAGTAAATTCAAAGGTTGAAAACAAAACAAAAAAGAAAAATTCAAAAATCAGTTAATTCTACAATTCTACATAAAAAAAAGCATCTCCACCCACTGTTTATCAATCTCCATGGGTGTCACTGAATCAATCTTGTAGAAGATGACAGTGTTTCCACGTTCACTATGGCGCTTAAGGATACGTCCAGCAAAAACATCCGATGCTGCTGAAACACTGAAAAAATGCATTTTACCTGAATTGTTTAAATATTTGGCAGGTTTAGTGGTTCAACAGTTAATAAATATTTCAGATCAGTAGATGCTTTTGAGACTTTAATATTTAAAAATGCACAGTGTGAAATTAAATAGAATTCCAGGCCATTTTAGTGTTTTACTGTTTGAGTTAAAAGTTGATGAATCCTGCAACACCCACCTTTATTGTGCATGAATTGTTCTGTACTGTGATACAAAGTCTTTTGGATATTCAGACAAATGACCATGCTCAATCAGATGCCTCCACTATCTTTGCATCATAATCTGTTCATGCACTTCTCTCAGCTATTAGTGGTTATGGCCAAAAATGTGTTTATAAAATATTGGTTCCACTGTTGTGTTTCACACAGACACTTATTGTGACGCACATGACGACAGGATCAACACAAAGTTCTATGTTAGTTCCATCTTACGCTGTTAGTAAGTTAGTAAGCTGGATACAAATGTGTTGAAGACTGCAGTGCACATGTTGTTTGTAGGTGTCATTTGACTTGTGTTGTGGTTCTTTATAGATATTTTCACATATACTTTCATACTGTTGTTATTGTTGTTGTTATTTCTACAGGGTGTATCAGAAAAAAGTACTCTCAGAAAAAACAACATAAAACCAAAATGCGAAGAAATTTTGAAAATCTGTTCATATATGTTTATTGACCATGTCATTCTCCCTTGGCTGACACCAGTGTCCTGGGTCAGTTTTCATGCTTCAGTGAACAACACTAATTTGAATTGTGAAAAACAAGTTTTTTTGTGCACGGTGTAAGTGTAAGGATTAATATGAGATCTGTCACCATGGATAACAAGTTCCATTGGTCTTGTACTTGCATACATAAAACAGGAAAAAAATAATTACATGTTTACCCCCTACCATCGATCCAAAGATTTCACACATTGGTGAGAAACTGAGAATCAACAGCAAAATTTGCTCAGTGAGTCAAAATTTGGGTTAGTCAAAGGATTCCAGCACCTTTAGTCGTCCACATGGGCCCCGTTCCTTGCCACGCAAATTTGTGCCCTCCTCAACATATCTGCAATGGCATGCCTAATCATAACCCCTGTCCTGCCACAGGAGTTCCACTTAAGCTGTGATGATGCAAAGAATTACATATGCTGACTGAAATGTTTAAAATTTCAAATGGTCAGCTCAAAACAAGCTTAAAGAATCCTCACTAACAGCATTAACCCCTTACGTTTGGCATGTTAGACTCAAACCCGCCAATGTGAAATCTTTGTATTGATGGTAGGGGGTTAACATGTAATTATTTTTTTCCTGTTTTATGTATGCAAGTTAAAGACCAATGGAACTTGTCATCCATGGTGACAGATCTCATATTAACCCTTACACTTCCATGTGCAAAAGACTTTTATTTTGCACAATTCAAATTAGCATTGTTCATTGAAGCATGAAAAAAGACCCAGGACACTGGTGTCAATCAAGGGGGAATGACATGGTCAATGAACACACATGACCAGATTTTCAAAATGTCTTCACATTTTGGGTTTATGTTGTTTTTTTCTGAGAGTCTATTTTTTTCTGATTCACAGTGTGTGTGTGTGTGTGTGTGTGTGTGTGTGTGTGTGTGTGTGTGTGTGTGTGTATATATATATATATATATATATATATATATACATATATACAGGGTGGGGAAGCAAAATTTACAATATTTTGAGGCAGGGATTGAAAGACAGTGTATGACCAATTAGTTTATTGAAAGTCATGAGAATTTATTTGCCACAAGAAAATTTACATAATAGAAAATGTTTTTATTCTATGTGTCCTCCTTCTTTCTCAATAACTGCCTTTACACGCTTCCTGAAACTTGCGCAAGTGTTCCTCAAATATTCGGGTGACAACTTCTCCCATTCTTCTTTAATAGTATCTTCCAGACTTTCTCGTAATAGTTTTGCTCATAGTCATTCTCTTCTTTCCATTATAAACAGTCTTTATGGACACTCCAACTATTTTTGAAATCTCCTTTGGTGTGACGAGTGCATTCAGCAAATCACACACTCTTTGACATTTGCTTTCCTGATTACTCACATGGGCGAAAGTTTCTGAAAAGGTATGGATAATAGTGTTAGGTATGATTATGACATCAATATATGTTTGGTTTCAAAACAATTGACGTAGTGCCTGCTGAGAAAAAACAACTAAATGTTCATTGTAAATTTTATATATATGTGTGTGTGTGTGTGTGTGTGTGTGTGTGTGTGTGTGTGTGTGTGTGTGTATATATATATATATATATATATATATATATACATACATTTACTTTTATACTTTTTGTACTTGTTGTTTCAGCTGGTTCTGGAATAAAGGACAAGTTGTTTGTCATTTTCAGACATGTCTGTTTCTCGTTCTCACCATGTTTTTGCCTATTCAAATAATAGCGTGATCGAATTGAATCAAAGAACAAAAAACAATCAATAGATTAGTAACTTACAATAATAATCGATAGCTGCAACTCTAATGAAAACACTGAGAATCTTTTTGTTTTTACTTTTGTCAGAAATAAATCATTCATTCATTCATCTTCTGAACCCGCTTTTATCCTCACTAAGTGCTGGAGCTGATGCTGGAGCCTATCCCAGCTACCTATGGACAAAGGCAGGGTACATGACGCCAGTTCATTGCAGAGCTGATATATAGAGATGAACAACCAATCACTCTCACATTCACACCTATGGGCAAGTTTAGGATGACCAATTAACCTATCAGTGCATGTCTTTGGAGGAAGCCAGAGTACCCAGAGAGAACCCATGTAAACACAGGGAGAACATGCAAACTCCACACTGAAAGCTCCCTAGTAGGACCTTCTTGATGTGAGGCGACTGTGCTATCCACTGCACCACTGTGTTGCCCAGATATGAATAAATCACAGATTTTTTTCTTAATTCTTCTTTCTTAGTTAAAATCAACTTCAGTGTTGGGTTTTTTTTTTGTTTGTTTGCTTTTTTTGTTTAGAGGAAAAAATCCAAGCACAGTTTTTGCTGTGGATCTGCTCTTGTTACCATGGATCTGCAGTATCAGTAGTGTCAGAAAAACAACAATTTAACCACACAAATCATGGGAGACACTGGTACACCAGTGCCTTATTCAGCCAGCTTGTTTGTTAGTATTTTAACACATTTGAGCTAATGTAACTAAAATCTACAGATATGCTCTCTAATAACTTCCAAACTGAATGAATGCATCACAAAGAAGAGGTGAAGGAAGCGATTAGAGACAGACAGAAGGTAATTGCTGATGGCGTTATCGCTATTTTAATGTAGTAGAAGCTGTGAGCGCTCACTAACCTTTTACAGCTACCAAAGAAATTCAGAACGGCGGCTGCAAGTGCGAGAGCCAGCAGAGAAAGGAGATTTTTAACAAGATGGAGACGGATAGAGATGGAGGAAGGTGATTATTGTGGCTGTTATTGCCTTTTAAAGGGGCATTACGCCAAGTGTTATCGCCCCACTGTACACTCTCTATGGAGCCATAGTACTGCTTAACAATGTGTATTTGAATCTGAGAGTTAAGTTGTGTGGAAGACGCAAACAATGTGTATGAATGTTGTTAGAAAAAGAATGGGTGAAAGTTTATATTTCTGTAACAGAGTCTCCATAACAAGTGTTCCATTATCATAGTTTTGTGGATTTTCTTTTTAATGCTAACTTTCTTGAAAGAAAGATTTTATGGGTTCTGATTTAGTGCACATCCAACTCATGTGAAAGAACAGCTGTTTCCCTTGTTCTAAATTCTTTTATCCTTTTGCAATGAACAAACACACATGTAACTAATAAATGGTCCTAATGTTAGCTCCATCTTCTGTATTCATTAAATAAACAGAAGCTACAACTGCTCATGTTTTCTTAATAAAGTTAAAGTTAGCCCAGTTACCTCAGTAGCTCACTGCAGCTAATTTGACTCTGAAAAAAGAAAAATAAATATACTGTACCTTTTTGGGTTTTTTTGGTAGTTGTTCTCGGTTCAACTGGACTGGTTAGGTTTTGTTTTTGGTTTTTTTTAACCAGTCCAATTGAACTGAGAACAACTACCAAGAAGCACAATGACCTGGGTAAATGAGAACCTACACAGACATGAATATACTTTATTTGATTTAAAAGAGACTATATATTCTATCTACTATATTTCTTAAATACCAAAACCAAAGTCAACATAATTCATTATCTTTTGTTCTGGGAGTCGGTCTATTGGCTAATACATAAAGCCAATGAGTAGACCCATATGAACAGCATGTCGTTAGCCTCACAGCATAATTGCCATAAATGTCATATGGTGTTTCTCAATACCAAGTTTGATAAATTTTGTCTTGCGAACTCAGCGAGTACAGTCTCGGTAAGAACAACTCCCGAGAATGGACTTTCTAAGAACGCCAGTCTCTATTATTGGAACGGCTGGTGCGTGTGAACTTTCCTCCCTGGCTCTGTTGTGTTTCTGCCATCAGCTCCCTAACATATTCCTGCAATCCACCACAATATGTCACTTGATTTGATTTCAGTACATTTGAACTATTTACATGTCATTTATATTTTTTACACATTTTGTATATTCTTCAACACTGCATTAACAAATTTTGTTAAATCCCATATCATGAAACAAAAGTTGTATTTTCTCACTATTCTGCCTCTCACACATGTTCCAGCATTGTGTCACATCATCTCGTGATGGTCATCTACTCAAGAAAACATTTCTGAGTTAAGTTGTCATAGCAGCTGTTGTTGCCGAGTAGCACAAAATGCATCTCAGGGTATTTGCCAGCCAAGTTCAGGTTTGGCCAAAAATATGACTGAGGCAGTTATGCTATGGGGCTAACGATGTACACCAGTTTTTATGTGAGGTTGTTCTAGTTCCTGGGGCCTCGTTGCTGCTCTTCTACATTAACAACAGTGGCCAACACCTCTACTGTTATTGTAAATGGACGTAATCAACTACAGCAATCAACCACCACCCAATGTAACACAGATTCCAACATAAACTTCACGTAGACGCATGAACTTTTTCTCACTGAACCTTTAAACTGCAGACTGTATTTAATGATAGATGACAATGCTTGTCTCATTTCAAACAATAGCACTATGTACCACAAACAAATACATTACCTTCTCGCTTTGCATCCTGCAAGTTGTTGTCTTGAAAAAAGAAATACAGAGCTGTAAAGAAGAACCACTCTTCATTCATTAGGTTCAAAACAAATGAACACCTTGGCCAGAGTTGTGCCCTTATGACAGTAGTTGCTAGTGCTCATGGAAAGCGGAGTCTTTTCCCGGAATAACACCACCAATTCTGGCCAAAGGTGTCGCTGCAATCCACTTCAAATGGATAGTCCTCACAGTACCTTTAACAAAGGTGATTTCAGACATTTTAGTTAAAAATTCACTAAGTAGATTTATGTTCCCATTATCACCATTTTGATCAACTTGATTTTAATATGTTACTGAATGTTGTAAAATTGAATGATTGATTTGTAATGATAAATCAGTCCATCAGACTGTTCAGGTTCTGGTTCCAAGTTGCTGCTGTGACCATCAGATTTTGGCCTCCTTTACACTGAGTTTCTATTTTCTATGCTTTATACCAAGCAACAAAAACTACACTGCAGGTTAAACATCTTGTCATTTATTTCTGGAAATATAGCATTACTTTTTTCTGTTCACAAAGAAATTTATCTATATAGTGATCCCGGCGTCATGCGCACCACAAGAAGCATCTGTGTGAAGCACAGCAGTGGAACCAATGTTTAGCGCCAGCGAAATTAAGGAAACAAAGCGTCAGTTCAGGAACATTGCAATCAAATCCTTTTTTTCAATTGATTCAATTCGATTAATAAAATAATCATTTCAGTTCTAAAATATTGTATCAAAGTTGTTGTTTTTTTTAAGTCACAAGAATGTTTGCCATTTTGATAGACCATTATTCTACTGAAAATCAATGGTTAAAGAGGGAAAAAAAGAAAACAGCTACTTATGGGGTTAATGAGACAACTTGTGAGTGTTTGAAAGAACAGACCTAGACCTGCAGAATGAACTAAACGAACATACAGGGTGGACAGACAGGCGGTCATGAGGTTACTTAGTGTTCAATACAGACCAAATTCACTGCTACAGCCTGGCGTCACCAGCACTATATGTGTGTGTGCAAATGTCTGGCGTCATTCAGACAAGCCACTTGTCCAAAACACAACGATTGATTTAGGTGGAGCCATGGAGGTAGAGACACTGTGTTGTTGCATTTTCAGCCAAACTGCAAAATCAATGCAAAGTGGATTTGAACGATAGAAGTACACACTGCTTTCATCCTCTGTAAGTGTGTGTACTGTATGTGTGTGTGTGTGTGTGTGTGCGTGCGTGTGTGTGTGTGTGTGTGTGTGTGTGTTCGTGTGTGTGTTTGTGTGTGTGTGTGTGTCTGCTGGTAACCCACAGCGACAGAGCTCTGTCGGCCATTACAGCTCCAGCGTCTCCGCAGCGACCATTAATGATAAT
The DNA here is from genome assembly GCF_902148855.1 of Sphaeramia orbicularis. Classification (NCBI taxonomy): domain Eukaryota; kingdom Metazoa; phylum Chordata; class Actinopteri; order Kurtiformes; family Apogonidae; genus Sphaeramia; species Sphaeramia orbicularis. The sequence continues at coordinate 47,906,655 of NC_043964.1, forward strand.
GTTGTTGTTGTTGCCATGGCTACAAATACACTTGTTCCACTCCATTTGCATTTGGAGAGAGAGAGAGTGATGTGCAAGTAGCAGAAGTGGTGGACTGGGTATGAGAAAAAAGAAAAAAAGGTCATATTCAGATTTTTCTCTCCTCTGTGTAACCTCCACTCTATTTCTTTGCTTTAACCCCAATGTGAGTCACTATGTATTTATACAATCCATTAAAAAGTCTGAAAGGCTTTCAGTGTGTGACATCGCCATGATGCAGTTAAAGTTATGGCATCCAATCCAGTCTTCACTCTGAGTGGCCAAAAATCATTAGGAGTCAATCTGCCACTCATTATATAGAGCAGATGCATTACCTCGGATGTTTCAGAACCAGCTTTCATTACTTTGAAAGGTATATATGCCACCACGCTGACGAAAGATTGAAAAGCTTTAACAGATGACAAGCGCTGCTGCTGTAATAGTCACTCTTTCAATTTTCCTTGATAGACAGGTAATGTCTGCTCAAAGAAACTGTTCATTTATCTCAAGCAACACTTTTTTGCAAAGTACATGCAGTTTTCAATATTCAATTTTAAAAGTGTAATTAAACTAAACAACTTTTTCCATCTGTAAACTAGGAAATATGTATTAATGTGGCTGATCAGTTCAGGTTCAAATCTTGACATTTTAGAGAGAGGTCTGCTGCATATTTCGCCAGAATTTGAATTGCACAAGAATGACTGGAGCATCTAACAGTACTGTGAATTGCACTACACTTGGTGTTTCAGGATTTTCTCCATCCACATTTACACGTTGGTCCATTCTGAAAAATGCTAATACAGACATGTAACCCCCACATTTATGTCTATAGTCAGCAGAGATAAACTCAGATGGAACTTTCATGTATATTCCTTCTTTGCTATTTCACATGTGGTAAACGTGGTGGTGCAGTGGATAGAATTCATGCTACGAGTGCTACTCATGCTACATGGGACTTTTCTGTGTGGAGTCTACATGTTCACCCGTGTCTGCGTGGGTTCTCTCCAGGTACTCTGGCTTCCTCCCACCATTTCAAGACATGCACTGATAGGTTAATCGGTCAATATGAATTGCCCATAGGTGTGAATGTGAGAGTGATTGTTTGTTTGTCTCTATATGTCAACACTGCAATGAACTGGTGACATGTCCAGGGTGTACCCCACCTTCACCCATAAGTAGCTGGGACAGGCTCCAGTGACCCCTGCGGGTTCCAATAATGAATGAAGGAATATTTCACATATATAACACAATCTACTCAAATCCAGCCTCGACAGGCATGAAAATTGTTAATTAATATCTGATCCTTAGAATATTATTGTCCATGTGTCAATGACTGTGTTCAAGATTTTGCAAGAATATTAGTTCTGACATTGTGTTGGATGCTCAGCACTGGCAGCGGCATCACATCCCCATATATTGGTAAATAATTAGGGCTGGGTAAAAAAAATTGATTTGATCAATTTTAGATCGATAAATTGTGAATGGGAAAAAATTTTCAGAGCAGGACCACGAGTACCTGACCTGGGTACCACTGACATGGAGGTGCGGCCGGGGGGAGATGGGGTGTCTTGATCTCACTCACGACAGTTCTGGCATGGGAGGGACACAGAGGAAGAGTGGGGAAAACATCTCCTGGCTTAAAACTTGAATCCGCAGTGCAGAGGAACTGGACCATCTGATCAGCAGAGGCTCATGTAGTTTAGATGTGTTTCAGTCCCATGTAAAATGTCAACTCCATAGGGTTTCCCTTTTCCTAAATGACACCGTTTACATGCAAATTGGAGACACATTTCTTCTGCTGAAGCCTAAACCTTAGTCTAAACATAACTCTAATGTTGGAGCTAGATATCTTAGAAAAGAGTGGATGCCAGTAGACATGGAATGCTAATAAAATCCATATATTCAATTACAAAATATGTTTATTTGTAGGAAATTTGATGCCATTTCACACTTTGATGCCAACTTAGAACTCTTATTGTTAGATTTAGCAACTTTTCAGACAACCCTAGCAACCTTGTTTTTTTTTTCCCCCAAAAAAGAACCTAGCAACAAATTTAGCTATTTTTAAAATTTGTTTTTAACCTTTCATCAACTTTTGTTGAGTGACTCAGAGTGACTCAAATGCTAAAACACATACATTTCCCCCTCTAAGGACACAAAATGATTTTCTCTATCACACTGTCAGAAAGAGGCACAATCTGTCTGCATAGATGCAACAGTCAGTGTTAACAACTTAACCACTTTGTTGGTATATTTAGTGATTTTTCAGACCCCTCTAGAGACTATCAAAAAAGTGACTAGTGACAAATCTATCAATTTTTTCTTGTGTCACTGGAGACTTTTGGAGACTGATGTGAAAACACGTATTGTTCTTTATCTAAAACAAATCACTGCATTGAATAAAAATCACTCAGTTTTCTCTTTTGTCTCTTTTTGGTCCATTTAGAAATTATGTTTTTTGTGTTTCAGGTATATGGGCCAGACGTGGCCATTGAACAGGCCAGGGGGATCTAGCACCGCGTAGTTCCTGGAGCACAATGGATTGTTAATGTAGGTTGAAAATTAAAAATGTTATGATTAAAAGTGTTCATGTTTTACTCTGACTTGTTTGCTCCTAAGTGGACTGTAAAGTTCAAAAACAAACCAAAGTGAAGAAAATTAAGATAAAAACTAAATAAACAAATGACCTAACTCCTCCAAAGTGTCTCTTTTGGGTCACTTTAAGCCCGGATAAAGGAGGAGTGTTGGAATTGGGACACTTAAAAAAAACAAGAACTGACAGAGTATAATTCATTTGTAGTTCTAAATATATTTAGGGTGTTTTTATATTCATTTTTTGTCACTCCTATAATGCTATTCCTCTCTCCCACATCGTTCATTACAATTACATGCACAGGCGGTGACATTATTTAGAAACTTCTAGCAACTTTTAGGATGGACAGTACTTTCCTTACTAAGGAGTTGGAAACACTGATTTTGCAGATGTTCTTCCAAGGACTACGCTTAAAGTCAATAACCTCATGAGTGACTTTTTTCCCTTCCTTTTTATATAAATCATTTTAGGAGGAATAATATAGTGTAATTAAAGCACAATGACAATTATTGCCCATTGGTGTAAAGATAATTAAATGTTCAAGTTCACATCAGCATTTTTTCACCTTTTAAATGTATAGATTTTACATTCTACCAATACTGTACTACTGCAATGTTGGGCTGAACAGTGGTAAACGGCTTAATGAGGTGTGGTGTCACTGTGGCTTTCCGTCTACATATGTCCACTTCCTGTGACCTCGGACTGAACCTGAGCGAGACAGAGGTAGAGGAGAAAGAGAGCGAGTGAGGAAGTGACAGAGAAAAAGGGAGTGACAGGGAGACACTAGAGTTAGACAGGAGGACACCACTGTCTCCACCCATCTCTCTCAGTCTGTCTGTGGGGGTGTGTAAGTGGACGGATGGGAGGGTTAAGAGGGTCAAAGGTCGTATACTGTTACACACACAAACATACACCACACTAATGAATAACTATTCTTATCATTTTGTCCTGTCCACATGTCCTATCCTCCCCCGTCCACATGTCCTCCTTCTTGTCTCCTGTCTCATCCCTCCCTCCACATCCATGTCTCCTCTCTCTGCATAGCTTTACATTTCACATCCTTATTTTTGATTTTGCCACTCCTTCTTGTTTCATCTCTCACATGTGTCTCCTCTCCAAATTTTTTTTTGCATGTCTCATGATTTTCCTCCTCCTTTCCAACCTGAAAAAAATTAATCTGTTGTGGAAATGTCAAATTCACCACAGTCACCATAAACACATGTGAAACAACTGTCTTGTGGATTTTCACAGCTTTTACTATTGAAATATACTTAATATTTTCTTAACAAAAAACTCAACTGTGGTTGTGGTTAAGAAGTTACATTAACAAGACAGTCAAAACATTATATCACACAAGTAGTTCATTTGGTTTATTAGTGTTTTAATAAGATTCTACTCATTCTACTAAGATATGGATGCCAGATAATCAGTGTAACAGGAGTAAGACAAGGAAAAAATCTCCAGTGTTAGCCATGGCATTCCAAGCATGTCATGGCTGAAATAAACACCAGAGCTATAGTTTTTTTTTTCTTGCCTTACTCCTCACACTGAATCTGCTAGCAAAACTAACATTATGTGAATGATTATACGGTCTGTCAACTAGTTTGCTAAGAAGGGTAGCTTGTGCTAAATGTTGTGTACATAAAGGAAAGTCACTGTTTCTGTAACCAAACACAACACTTACCAAACAGTTAAAATTTACATAATAGTTGTTTTCTCTGAGACCATTAGCTTGGCAAATTTCTCTCACTGCTCTCCCCAGTCTGATCCTCGAGCTACAAAACTAAGATGCAACACTTAACTGCTACTCTTTTTCCAGACAGTTTTCAATGTTTCACCCAGTTACTGAGTTAGCGGCATTAGCCCATGTCAGCTAACACAGCTAGATGTTCATTTTTCTGCTACATCACAGTTTTTTTTTAGTATCAAATATTTGAGTATCATAATTCTCATTATGTTTCTCTACATTTTTCTTTAGTTTTTGGTTAGTTTTGTTTACTTTGCCAGCTACAACGGTGTTGTTTTACTCCATTTTACTTGAATAATTCGATGCTGAGCAAACATTTCAACATTACAGTCATTTGTAAATGGTCCTCTGGGACACCTTCCCCTGGTAGAAGTTGGAATGGGCTTCATCACCCCCACCACCCTCACGAGTTGTAAGAGGTACAGAAAATGGATGGTTGGTCGTCTGGAATGTTCCACTGTTAAGCAACAACCTGTCACATTCTAACTGTAAAGAATAGTTCAACTGCAAATTTTACATTTTGTTTTTTCTTTCAAAAATGTCCAAAATGGGTTTTTAACTTGACTTGAAATTTATCATAATTATAGCAATTATTGCTGCTATCCCAGTTAACAGAGTAGTCTGTGTTTAGAGTTAGTGTTACCATAGCAAACTTTATTCCTTGTGCTTTTCAGCTCCACCCTTTTGTCTAAAAACAGTCACTTCCAGATACCCAAGATAGCAACATGAGGCTGCAACACAACTGGTCCTGTTCTCTCCTGTGTGCAGGCCCGGACTGGCTAATCGGGAGGACCAGGACAATTCCCGGTGGGCTGGTATAATATTTAGGCCGCGAGGGCTGGAGTTCACTTTAAATATGTATTTAATATTTTATTTATTTATTTTTTGGGGCCGGTGTTCAGTCATATCACTGAGTTGATCACGTAATCTGCAGCCGCTGTTCCTGGGCCACACCCCCTCTACTAGTAAACTGTGTGTTTTCTTCCTCTTATTTGCAGACACACCGTGACCTGGCGTAACATGTCCTTGCATACGGTTAGTAGCTCTGCACTGTAGCTGTGGAGCATATATGATCTGTGCTCTGCAGGCTGTGGATGGTCAGCTGTGTTTGCTGTTTGAAACATGGATAATAGAAAGAGCAAGGGTGGCGTGGAGAAGGCAAGAATTAAAAAGAGGAAAGCTCTGGAAGCAAACTCAGCCAAATGTGCCAAAATCTGCAACTTTTTTCACAAAAACGACCTCCGGTTGGAAACAACTAATGAGGACGATGAACCGGGTAAGGTGAGCTGTTGGAACAGACTGTGTGAACAAGCATTAGTTCCACTAAAACCACTTTCTAGACCCAAACGATAGTACTGGCCTATTTTAATTTTTATTATTAAAAGTGAGACAGTAAATACACAAAGCCCACAACTGAAAGGCAATAGCATAAAGTCATATTAAATAAACCTGCATATTTAGCCAATGTAAAGATCTGAATTAGTTCAGTAAGTCCAAATGTCTGTAGATATTATTTTTTATTGGGATCCAGGTGCAGGCGAGTCTAGAGAAACTGGAGGAAGTGTGAAAGGGAGAGCAGAGTCTACTGATAACAGAGGAGCAGCTCAGCAGCACAACCCTGAACCACTAGGCACAAAGGAGACAGATGAAGATGAGTCTGTTGTTAGCTTTGATTGCTTTGCTCACCCTCAGTCACAGGATATACAGGCATTTTTTTCTTATCATCCTCATCAAACCCCTAATATCACTATACCAAAAGTTTTCAATAGCAACGATGGAACAAATTGCAAGTAAGTTGTGATGGAAATCTTTTGTTGCAGAGGATACAAAAATAATAGTTATTAGAAAGTGCAGCAAGCTTTTTTTTTTTTATTATTATTTTTTTTATTTAATATTTTTATATATTCTTTCATTTCAAACATTTTAAAGGTTTGAAAAATGTTAACACTTATAAGAACAAAAATATAGATTCTGTTATTGTTGTGTTGTGAGGAATAATAATGTTGGAGATGTCTACGTGCACTCACTGTTGAAATAAATCCACATTGTGAAGCAACCTTTACTTGCACTGAATTGGAAATATTTTAGAAAATACACTGAATTAGAAGGCTTTGGAGAACAGTGTGTAGACCTAACATGTAAGGTTAGAATTGCATGATTTTAATAATAATCGGTCGTGATCTAAAGTGGGCCGGTCTGAGGTATGAAACTCCAGGGCTGAAAATGAGTCTCAGTCCGGCCCTGCCTGTGTGTACCCCCTTTAACCCATAAACACCCAAACAATTGTTTGTGGTGATCTCCAAATGAATTTCTCTCTACATCTAACCATTAACCATAACAATGAGCAATTTATCACCACTTATTACCTCCACCAAGAAGGTTATGTTTTTGTCAGCGTTGGTTTGTCTGTTTGTCTGTTTGTCTGTCTGTGTGCAAGATAACTCAACAAGTTATGGACGTAGTTGGATGAAAATTTCAGGAAATGTTGGTACTGGCACAAGGAACAAATGATTAAATTTTGGTGGTGATCGGGAGCGGGGGTGGGGGACCACTGATCTTCCTTGGCGGAGGTCTGTGCTGTCTTTTCTAGAAAAGCACTCGTAGAGCGCAGACCTCCGCCAAGGAAGATCAGTGGTCCCCCCACCCCTGCTCCCAATCACCATCAAATTTAATCATTTGTTCCTTGTGCCAGTATCAACATTTCCTGAAATTTTCATCCAAATCCAGGGCACTGACCTGCCTTGGCAGAGGTCTGCGCTCTCCGAGTGCTTCTAGTTGTAATACATATTTTCCCATATTTAATTTACTGACCATGTAGGTGTCAAAAACAGCTCAGTAAACTCAATGTTGTTGTTTTTTTTTGTTTTTTTTTTAAATATCTTTTTTATATTATATCAAAACAAAAAGAATTTTTAAAAAATCATTTACTCTACGTAAAAACGTGCATCTCCATCCACTACCATTTGTCAAACTCCATGGGTCTTACTGGTGAATCAATGTTGTAGAAGATGACAGTGTTTTGACATTCACTACAGAGACTATATGTATGATAAAGACATCTGATGCTGCTGAAAAGTTGAAAAACTGCATTTTACCTGAATTATTTAAATGTATTGACAGGATTAGTGGTTCATCAGTTATTAAACATTTTAGATCAGTGGAGGCTTTTGGATCTTTGAGGGTAAATTGTGTCAGGTCACATCTCTTGTCTTTTTGTTGCTTTCCACACATCCACTCCATTGATCATTTCTTTAATGGTGTTTTAAAAATGCTATTTTTGTCCATTAAATGCTGAAGAATACCAAACATCTTTGCAGGACTCTGCTGTCAGGAGTTCATATAACATGAATCTTTCTAGTTGTTATTTATTGACCCGTGTTCAGTAACAGCTGGAATTATAGATGTTTGTGTGATTCGTCTTAATGGTATTAGCAATATTCTGTATTGGTTTACATTATAGACGCAGGCAATTTTATGCCTCTTCAAATATTTGGGGAGCCCTAAAGGCCCCCGGAGTCCAGGCTGCCAGGGACAATCAGAAATATGTCCTCTTAAAACACACTAAAATATGGAAGAGGAATTTTTTAATGGAGCATACAGTGCTGAATATGATAGAGAGAGAGAGAGAGGATCAATCTGCTGTTTTTACGACGGAGGACTATAAATGTGTCAGATGTAAATTGTTTTGGAGATGCTGCCGCTCTCAGAGCCTGCAACAAGAAAGATAAATCCACACACACACACACACACACACACAGATATATGCACACATATACACACATATGTAAACAGTGTTACAGCCCAAAACTATTATGGCCTTTTACCTTCCTGCTTCCCCATTTAAATTATGAAGTCATTTATTTTTAAAGAACTCATTCTAATTCATATCCTGCCTCATTTTTTTGTAATTGTGTTCATTTGTTCAATTAACCATTGTGTGTTATTTTCTGTGCAATTTGCCTCCTAAATATGTACATTTTTATCAATCTGAGAAGAAAATTTAAAACAAAATCCTAAATTTAATATATGTATATTATTTGATTAATTCTGTTGACTTAAAGTGGGCATATTCAATTACAACGTCAGATGTTTTAAAATCCAAGTCATCCTTACATAACCTTAAGAAAAATAAAATAAAATGATACATTAAATAAAACCACAGTGTAAAATGTTAATGTGTTACTCAATTTATCTGTTCAACCAGGGATTTTGAACAAATTATCTTAATAATGTAAAAAAAAAAAAAAATCTTTTTTCTTTATTTATTAGAAGGTATTTCAAACACATCATCTTCTTGTCTGTTATGGAATTATCGTATACAACTTGTCAGTCATTCAAACTTTTCATCTTGTTCACACAAAATAAATATTATTTTATGTGATTACCAGCATGCTGACCTGTGGGAATCCACGGGTTCTAGATGTGGTAGTTTTTATGCTGTTGCATATTTGTGCATGCTGTACCGCATTTGTCCTACAATCACCTCCAAAGCGTTCTGGCCATAGCAATGTGATTGTAAGGCTATTGTATTCCAAAATTACTAATATCTCCCAAAATATTGGTCCTATCAACTTGCCATTGTCACTAGTCTCTTCCTTGACTAAAAATACATAAGTGTGCCAAACTGCAGCAGTCAGCTCTTTCCCGATTTTGTGCGAATCCACACACACACACACACACACACACACACACACACACACACACACACACACATGCACACAGAGGCCACTTGGCTTTTATAATATAGATATTTTCACAAGTATGAAGTTCAGTCGAATGTGCCAAATATCCATGTTAACCTTTTGAATATAACACATCAATTCTTAATTTTCTACACGATTCTACACAATCCAATGACCTTTGACCTTTGGCCACCAAAATCAGATTTTTGCTCTATAAAAACAGTGGTTGCTGTGCTCAGACAGCTGAGGGTTTTTTCAATTTTTTAAGAGACTTTATTATGTTTAAATTCACTTTATGTCCCGTAGTTAAACTGAGTTTGTCAATTTACCAATTGGTGGATTCCGCCCCAGAACAGTCGTCGTCCAATCCTACGTTAGCAACTGTTACTAGGCAGTGGAACCTGTACAAACAATTAGCACTGAGCAAGATGGTGAACTGGTGTGCCTATGGAACCTGTAATTCTGACAGCAGATATTCTGAACGTTTGGAAGGAGGTGTTCTCTTCCACCCACTCCCAAAGCCTAAAACTCAACTACAGAGATGTCTTCTGTGGATTAAATATTGTGGCAGACTGTACGTCATGCCAGTTCTTATGGCATTTGGTATGCTATATGTACGAATTTTTTACCTTTCACGTGTTATTCAATGCCATTTGATCACGTGCCAATTTACGCCAAGATTCACATAACCCCAACCCCTAACCCTAACCCTCAGTGTGTGGTATCTGACGTGGCGTGAACATACACGCAGAAAGCTTATTATGCATACAGATAACAGGCCAATTAAAAGTGGCATGTATATTTAAGTGAGTCATGATATCACGTTGTCTAATGAGGATGCTACTGCTTTTCAATTACGACAAGTATAATTATGATTTACAGAAACTCTTACCCAGGAGTGCAAGAGCATGACTGGTCCAGAGGGGTTTGCTGATTGCATTTGATATACAAAATTGTGGGGCTTCTCCTGTTTCGATTGGGACCGGTATGCTTTTCCCTTGATCAGAGTAATGTCCCCATCCTTTCTGAAGTTGATGTTGTGGATGTGGCTCTCGGCAGCATATTGCAGTTCCTTCTCCCTCAATCTTGATGAAATCTTGGAGCTATTACTCCAGAAAGCATCACTGACACTTGAAGATACAGCTGCCCATGCCATGACAACCAACTTTCACAGGAGTTTCAGAGAACGTGCAACAATAAATAACTTACATGGAGGAAACCTGTGTAATAAGAATTATAACGAATATAAACATAAGACCCTGGTCCAACCAGAAATGGAAACCCACCATGATACACCCACTGTGACAGATCTTGTAATTTTGTAATTTTGTAATAGTACAACTGATATTTGATATTTTTATTTCATTATATCACGTTATGATAGTAGTGCTAGCATGGACTAATGCAAAAGTAGTATGGGAACTATTATTATATAAAGATTCTTCATCTTCTCTTCCAAAAGAAGTTACCTGAATGTCTGAAAACAAGGTCGCTTTCATCTCAGATTTAGATTCTTTACTGTCATTCAGACGGTAATGTTACGTTGTGATATGCTGCGTTACGTTACACTACGTTATGTAAATACATTTGTGTTGAAAAGATGTTATCATGTGATTATCATGTGAACAAGGTTGCTCTGGTAACTTGGTGAATGGTGATGATTTGCCTTGAAAAGATATATAATTAATTATCCATAACTTCATATCATGGACATAAGAATTCCTTTGGGCAGCATCTGATGAGAGGCCATGCCTGAGGATATCTTTATCCAGCTTTGAAGAGGAACTTCACCTCTACTCTGAATTGAATTCTGAAAAGTCTACAAAGTCAGACAATGGTTGAGAGTTGGTGAGAAGGAGCTAGGAGTCCAGGTATGGATGTGAGACAGGAGCAGTTCAGAGG